>NW_024038129.1:0-81328 GCF_016077235.1 Cyprinodon tularosa | reverse complement strand
TCAAACATGTTGCTCAGGGGCCCCACCTATGAGAGGCCCTGACAAGACCAGAGCAGGTTGCTGTTGTAAGGTGTGAGGTAATTTTTGGGTGTGGAGTGCAGCTGAGATACTGTAGATTAATAGATTATAGATTAGAAAAATAATTAAATATATAAGTAATTATCCAGAAAGAAGCAGAATGGGTGTTTTTACTTTTTGGGAAACTAAAATCTCAGACGGGGGCATTACATGATTTTAATTTAAAGGTGGTTTCATTTTCAATCATTAGAATTGCGTTAGAGATTGATTAGTTTCATTTTTCTCTCATTAGGATTTTATTAGAGATTGATTAGGGACAGGATAAATCCCACTTTGAGCTGGAACTGGACACAGCATATGGCCAAGATACCCGCAGGAGCTCAGCAGATTAGCGGGGTCAACTTTTATAAACAAGGCTGGAGAGTTAAGAACAATTTCGGTGTGACCTGACCCTGGGTTTTTTCAGCCTTCAGTTTTTATCCATAAGTATTTTTATCTGTGTATAATGCCGTTTGGAAACTGCCTAAGCACAAACTGATTAATTTGCATCTCTAATCATTACTAACACTTTTCACTGTTCATCTGGGCCTTACTTTCTTTGCATGACGTGTTAGATTCTACTAACTTTACAAATTTCTGTGAGTTAAGTGCTTAAAGGAGAAGTTCACTTTTTAACACTTTAAGCCCATTTTCTGTAGTGTCCAGGATGAAATCGAATGATCGACACCAAAATTTTGACAATTGGTCCTGTCTCTGCTTTTTGGCTCATTTAGAATCCCCCCCTGGCTGCTTTAGAATGGCTTCCCTAGTGCATGTCCGATAATGTCCTTAAAACAACCTTAAACGTTCTTTTTTTTAAATATGCTACTCACCGGGTCGTCAGCGCTGTTCAATGACGTTCCAAAAAAAGTTTTCGTGAAGAAAAAACGTTCCTGTAGTGTTTTATTTAGCATTTTGTAAATCCCATTGAGTTCTGTTGGAATAGTCAATATTCTCCTGCCACCGGAAACGGAAATGGGGCCTGTTTACACAGTTGTAGTCTTTTCGCTTCACTCTGTGTACTCCGACGTTGTGAATCAAGAATCCACCTTTCGTATTCCATTTTCAGAGTTTTTTAAAGTGTTTAACAGAGACGTTAGCACCTCGACGTCGGAGTACACAGAGTGAAGCTGTCTGTGAGCCTGTGAGCCTGCGAGCCTGCGGTCAGGGCAGCATGTGAGCCTGCGAGCCTGCGCAAGGGGTTACAAATCGCGAAAATACACATACAAATCCTTCTACGCATTTGTGCATCTCACGCGGCAGAAGAGTAGCAAAAATCACGTGTGTAAAGAGAGCCAACCGAAAAACCGCTTGACTTGTAACCAATGATTTGTCTGTATTTCTGGGTCTTGAAGCGAAAATACTTCAGACACAAGTGTCTCTGTGTGTGCTTACAGATTGATCTACACATTTGCAAGTCTCAGTACACATTTGCAGATCTGAATACAGATTTGTGGATTTTTTACACATTTGCAAATCTCAGTACACATTTGCAGATCTGAATACAGATTTGTGGATTTTTTACACATTTGCAAAACGGATTACACACAAGTAGTTTTACACATTTGCAGATTGTTGTACAGACACACAAATCTCCTCACACATTTACAGATTTATTTACACATTTTCAAATCCCACTGCACACACAAATCGAGATACAGACACACAACTCTCCACACACATTTGCAAATATTAAAGCTACCATTTTGGCCCTATAATTGACTGGTTCTGGGGATGTTGGAACAGATTTTCTTTTTGTTTTATTTCTTCGTTTATTTTTTTTTTGTTTTTTGTTTGTGTTTTTTTTTTCCTCATCGGAGCACTGCTTTTTTGGAGAATATTTTAAATGGACTATAGCTGGACACTTTGCATAGAGGGGGTGCAGTCGAATTCAACACCTTCAGGAACTGTGTACTGCTGAGTTTTGGGAACGCAGCAGCAAGTCAGAGTACAATCCTGTGCTCTGAGCAGATGAACAATTCAATATGACATTTCCTCTTGAAGGGAGGAACACCTTTGACGCACTGTTTCCTTCTACCTCTATGTGATACTGCTGATGACACAGATAAAGACTTATCCTTCAGGGGGTGTGGGGACACATGGCCCCAAGACTCTTATGGTTCAAAGCTGCTGTGGTAACAGAGGGAAACCTGATGGACTTGTCCGAACATCAAACTTTTTTGCATGTTGGAGAGGATCCCTGCTCCAAGATACACTTTTTCTTCCAAACCAGTAGCGGGATGGCTCCTGACCAGTTTCCCACATATAGATCCACTCACATAGACACACACACACATACTGTCATGTAACAACACGCCCACACACGGTTAATGACTCGAAGAACACACAAGGGTCCACATGGGAATGAGGTTTTCTTTCATGCACTAACATTCACGGATACAAGGTCTGATGGGGGAGTTTTTAAAGGGAGGGAATCTGCGCCAAGCTGGGTTTTTTCTTAGAGATTAAAGAACTTTTCATCATTTTCAATGGGGAGGGGATAAAAGTAAACTAAAATGCAGTTATAACTTTGGACGAAACTAAAACTTAATATGCTATGATGTAGAAATGGTTTTAAAATTCATTTATTTAATCGATGAATTGAGTGTTACAATGTGTAAAAAAGGGTTGAATGTTTTCTAAGTATTTACAGGTTCCTTGAATGAGCTAATATTAGTTGCAGTGATTTTGAGCTTATATGAACAAAAAATAATGAGCTGAAACATCCATAGGATGTTCAGGCTGAGTACATACTATTTATAAATACCTTTCAACTGCCAGGCATTGAAAGGTAGGTTAAATTTAATGTTTTTGGGGATTTTTATTTTTTGTTTTTTTTTTAATAGACACTGAAATAATCTGCTGAAAAAACACAGAGTCCATGGATAATTAATTTAAATGTTGTCAATTTAATGGGGATTTAAGGGATAAAGGGAAGGTAATTGTGGATAGGAATATCTGGTCGTGACTGCACTTAGATTTTGAGTGAATAAAGAATTGCTCATTGAAGACATTGTTTATCGTGATAAGAACACTGACTGCACTCTCTGTGTGTCGAAGGATCCCGGCAGAATTGATTGATGAACTGTGATGAGAACAGTCCATGAGAACCACCACATGGATTCAGTATCTATCTGCCATTGGACTGCATGGAGACCAAAGTGGCTGTGGAGGAGGCCATACGAGACTCTGATTGATTACTTAGATTGATGAGTGATAGAGACACTGAAAGAATTCATCATCATCACTGATATTCATCATTTGTTTTTAACTCGGACCAGGATAATTCTTGATTTAACCTAATTGTGATGTATATGTTTTGATTTATTTTGACTCTGTTTTGATAAAAATCATGGAAACATTTTGCTCCAGACCGACCAAGATCAAGTTTTATGCCACTGTTTTCTTTGATGTAGAAAGACTCCGAACCTTATTGACTTACAGGTTCTTTAAGTAGTTGGTAATGATAATTATCAGATTCAAAACGGGGTTTTTCTTGCTCAGATTGGCCGAGAGTGGGATTTCCCTGGGGTCACCCCGGTTTTTACTACCTTTCAGAGGGTAGCGTTTTCCGGTGGAGAACGGCCCAACCTGTCCTGTGATGTCCCCTACTGTGACTGAATGATTGGTAAAGTTGGATAGATGGTTTATCCATGAGGAGCGGTCACATTTAGGAGGCCTCCAGGTGGGAGTGAGAGTAGATTAATTTGGCCTTATTAGATTGATAGGCTTAGGTTATCTAGTCTAAGGTAACTTAAAATAATGTGCGCATAGGAAACTAAAACAGCTTTCCTTTAATTAGAAGACACCCAAATTGTAGTTAAATGCTGAAACTGTGGTCTTGAGTGAGAAAATTTGGTCTGTGAAGCTTTGATTGTGATTACTTTTGATCCCTAATTAATGATACATGACTAATTATAGAGGCTCTCTGAGTCACCCGGTCCTTCAAAGATGTGTCGCTTCTTGTGATTTTAAGTTACCTGTAAAAACGGTAACTTATCAGGGGGAGTTGTTAGGTTTTATTATTTATACATCATGTGCATTGTTATTTTGTTAGTCAGATTAGACAGAGCAGAAGGCCTTCCTTCACATTGTGGATGTCACGGTGTGTACGGAGGTCATCTAATCAAGACAGCCTTCGTGTCTTTAAGAATACACAGGATATGGGCACATCTTGGAGCCGGTCTGATAGGAGAGCTGCTGTATCTGTAACCCTGAGACAGAGAGGCAACCTGCATGGAGTTCAAGACATGGATGGCGTGTCAGTTTCTGATACGGACAGCTAAGCATCCACATGATGCAACACAGACTCAGAAGGTATAAGAAGCAGGAGATGACGTTGTTCGGGGCTCAAACTTTGCCGGACGCTTGCGGACGTGATTTTTGAGACCACAGCTGTGCATAGCTCGAAGCATTTTTCTCTGTCCTGTAACGACCTGATCTGGAATAAACTCTGTTACTTTTTTACTCCTGTTTTATAGTCCTTTTTTATATGGTTTTACCCAGTTTGAGTTAAGAGTAGTAAATAACTTGCTCCCAGGAAAAGAACCGATGAGGAGGCCCCCGGGGCGCTACAGCCTTTACTTCCAAGGGGACAAATCCTCCTCACTTTAACATTATGTTGGGTTAAATAAAATAGTTTGGAAAGTTATAATTTTATGTTTTATTTATTGGGGGGGTTAGTCTTATTTTCTGTTTCCTCCTTTAACTGCATATCAGTTGGTGTATGGAGGACCAGCTCTACCATATTCAAAGATAAATAAATGCTCAATAAATTAATCAATTAATTGATTAATTATGTTCAGACCGCAAGCAGAAAGAGCAGCCAAAACGCGTGTTATGCGAAGTAATGCTATGTTCAGACCGCAAGCAGGACATTTTTTTGGGATGTTTTGCTGCGCCTTGATGTGTAAACCATTGACTTAGCTTGTAAACTAGCTGCTCCTGCTGCCTCTGCTGCTTTAGGTGTGAACGTAGCATAATGCTGCATTCACACCGCAGGCGCAGCAGAAGCAGCGAGTTTACATGCAAAGTCAATGGTTGACGCGCGTGAAGGCTCAGCAAAAGGTCCCGCAGCGCATTTTGAGCAGCAGACGCAGCGCGTCTAAGCAGCTGAAGCAGCGCGTCGGGAGCGTTTAGCATCTGACGCGCGCGACGCACCGTAAACGCGCTGCTGCTCGAGAAGAAAAAATTTAACTTTTGCTGCTCAATGCGCCGCATCAACCAATCAGAGGCACTGATCTGGGAGATGCCAGGGAGACAGACACATCGCTGATGATACATAGCACTATGATCAGTCCTCTGAAACAGTTTATTAACGTCTAAATTAACTTAAAAAGCTGAAACCTTATCTTGAACGGTCTGAACTATGTTCAGACCGCAAGCAGCAAGAGCAGCCAAAACGCTTGCGGTCTGAACGTAGCATAACTATGTTCAGACCGCAAGCAGCATGAGCAGCCAAAACACGTGCGGTCTGAACGTAGCATAACTATGGTGAGACCGCAAGCAGCATGAGCAGCCAAAACGTGTGCGGTCTGAACGTAGCAAAACTATGTTGAGACCGCAAGCAGCAAGAGCAGCCAAAACGCGTGCGGTCTGAACGTAGCAAAACTATGTTGAGACCGCAAGCAGCAAGAGCAGCCAAAAGGCGTGCGGTCTGAACGTAGCATAACTATGTTCAGACTGCAAGCAGCATGAGCAGCCAAAACGCGTGCGGTCTGAACGTAGCGTAACTATGTTGAGACCGCAAGCAGCACGAGCAGGCAAAACGCTTGCGGTCTGAACGTAGCATAACTATGTTCAGACCGCAAGCAGCATGAGCAGTCAAAACGCGTGCGGTCTGAACGTAGCATAACTATGTTCAGACCGCAAGCAGCATGAGCAGCCAAAACGCTTGCGGTCTGAACGTAGCAAAACTATGTTCAGACCGCAAGCAGCATGAGCAGCCAAAACGCGTTCGGTCTGAACGTAGCATAACTATGTTGAGACCGCAATCAGCAAGAGCAGCCAAAAGGCATGCGGTCTGAACGTAGCATAACTATGTTGAGACCGCAAGCAGCAAGAGCAGCCAAAACGCGTGCGGTCTGAACGTAGCATAACTATGTTCAGACCGCAAGCAGCATGAGCAGCCAAAACGCGTGCAGTCTGAACGTAGCGTAACTATGTTGAGACCGCAAGCAGCAAGAGCAGCCAAAAGGCATGCGGTCTGAACGTAGCATAACTATGTTGAGACCGCAAGCAGCAAGAGCAGCCAAAACGCTTGCGGTCTGTACGTAGCATAACTATGTTCAGACCGCAAGCAGCATGAGCAGCCAAAACGCGTGCAGTCTGAATGTAGCATAACTATGTTGAGACCGCAAGCAGCAAGAGCAGCCAAAAGGCTTGCGGTCTGAACGTAGCATAACTATGTTCAGACCGCAAGCAGCATGAGCAGCCAAAACGCGTGCGGTCTGAACGTAGCATAACTATGTTGAGACCGCAAGCAGCAACAGCAGCCAAAACGCTTGCGGTCTGAACGTAGCATAACTATGTTGAGACCGCAAGCAGCATGAGCAGCCAAAACGCGCGCGGTCTGAACGTAGCATAACTATGTTGAGACCGCAAGCAGCAAGAGCAGCCAAATGGCGTGTGGTCTGAACGTAGCATAACTACGTTCAGACCAAACACACAGGATTTCAGAATTAGACATCCCTAGTTATTAATTTCATTCACTCACCAGATCTGACCGCCCTGTTTCACACCTATGAGTAGAGGTAATGCAGCCTGATGATATTGACACCGCATCAGATACCTAAACCCCATGTTAAGCAGGGGGAACTCTCTCTGATGGGGTTTAGAAGCCCATCAGAAAGCGTTCCCCCCTGATGTCATTTACGTTGAGTTGCAATAAATGCAAAACTCTCTGCAGGTTCTTGTCTTTGTCGTCCGCTTTATTCAGCTGGCTTTGAAACACACGCCGAGAAGGTGGGGGCTGGGTGGTGATGGTTACGGGGGCGAGAAACGCAAAAGTAAGGCAGTAGTTACTTTTACTAGTAAATAGTTACTTTTATTGTGGAGTAACTCAGTTACTAACTCAGTTACTTTTTGGAAGAAGTAACTAGTAACTATAACTAATTACTTTTTTAAAGTAATATGCCCAACACTGAATATAGTACAGCTGGTCCTCCATATTTGTGGCAGTAATCAGTGGTCTCAAGTAACGAAGTACCAATACTTCATTACTGTACTTAAGTACACTTTTCACGTAACTATACACTACTCCATTACTTATCTTTCTTCCTACTTCTGACTTCTACTCATTACAATTTCACACAAGTACCTGTACTTTCTATTCCTTACATTTTTAAAACAAATGCTAAAATATTCAGACACCCATGGCAAGAGCAGCCAAAACACATGCGGTTTGAACGTAGCATAGCCAAAAGGCGTGCGGTCTGAACGTAGCATAACTATGTTCAGACCGCAAGCAGCATGAGCAGCCAAAACGTGTGCGGTCTGATTATAGCATAACTATGTTGAGACCGCATGCATCAAGAGCAGCCAAAACGCTTGCGGTCTGAACGTAGCATAACTATGTTTAGACCGCAAGCAGCATGAGCAGCCAAAACGCGTGCGGTCTGAACGTAGCATAACTATGTTGAGACCGCATGCATAAAGAGCAGCCAAAACGCTTGCGGTCTGAACGTAGCATAACTATGTTTAGACCGGAAGCAGCATGAGCAGCCAAAACGCGTGCGGTCTGAACGTAGCATAACTATGTTGAGACCGCATGCATCAAGAGCAGCCAAAACGCTTGCGGTCTGAACGTAGCATAACTATGTTCAGACCACAAGCAGCATGAGCAGCCAAAACGTGTGCGGTCTGAACGTAGCATAACTATGTTGAGACCGCAAGCAGGATGAGCAGCCAAAACGCGTGCGGTCTGAACGTAGCATAACTATGTTGAGACCGCAAGCAGCAAGAGCAGCCAAAACACGTGCCATGCGAAGTTGTGCTACGTTCAGACCGCAAGCAGGTTGTTTTTTTGGGACATTTTGCTGCGCCTTGATGCGTGTCAATTATTGACTTAGCTTGTAAACTAGCTGCTCCTGCTGCCTCTGCTGCTTTAGGTGTGAGCGTAGGGTAAGACACAGCCATAGGCGGATCTACTGGGGTGGCATAGGGTGGCAAATGCCACCCTAAATGACAGCCTTGCCACCCCTGCTGCCACCCCTGCTGCCACCCCAGTTGGCAGTAGGGGCGGCGAGGCTTATAAATTATCGATCATTTGAGAATTACGACTGCTAATTTCCAATGTCGGACTGCAGTGAATGCAGCACGAGATGACGCGAGAGCGACTGAGACTGATTGTTTTGAAAACCGAATGAGGCAAAGCGAGGGAGCCAGGGGTCATAGGGAGAGGAGAAACGGGATGAAACAGGTAAAAACTGATTAACTATCTATCGAGAAATGAAATCATAATGAAAGCACAATGTTGCTAGCATAGCTGCAATGCTGATTTACAGATGATAAAAATCAGGTTGCAGAACGTTATTTCTCTAAGTATGATGTTAGTTAAGCCTGACGTCTCAGCCTCATAAAGACATATATGCGGTCAACTATGACAGAAAAGAGACTATCAAGTTTGGTTGTACTCAAATCAAAATGCACAAAGGCATTGGATCTAAATAAATTTGTGAAGCATTTTGCTGAGCAACATGGAAATCACTGCATTCAGCTGTTATAGTCATGTTAACTTTATGTTATGCTCTCTGGTGAGCCTTTACAGAGCTGTTACATTTTGTTTTGGCACCTGAGAAAATCTGATATTTCCTTTAATAAAACCAAAAGTGTTAAAAGTTAAAAATGTGATACTGGTGTGAATCCTGCTCAATATGAAGCAGTGTTGTTGTTTCTTTTTTGTATATATAGTATGAAACTATCCAGAAATGACCCGTATGAACCTACTCACAAGCAAAATGTATTTTTATGTCGCTTCTTTTCAGATTTGTGGAGATTTTGATGTAACATACAGAACCCGCCTTTTTGTTGATTTGTTGATACAGCAGTATGGAGGACCAACTCTGCCATATTTAAAAATAAATACAGAAATAAATAAATGCTCAATAAATAAATAAGTATACAATTAATTGCCACCAAAAATACAAACAACAAATAAATGTTAGTAGAAATTAAATTATACAGCTAGTCATAAAGGTATATAACTCTTTTAATTGGCTTCTTTATTTCTTTGCCTTTTTAATATTTTCTGATGGGTTAGTTTTTCTTTCTATAGTTTCTTCTTGTGCAAACGCTGCAAAGCTGCCTCTCTGACAGTCAATCTCACACATCTGCGACTCAGCACCTGTGTCTTACCTTAATACCTTTCCTGTCATAATGCCCCTCTAGAAGTAGTGTTATCATTCTTCTATCTCCTATTAAGTGAGATCACATTGTACGATGTATTTCTAATATGAACTGTTTCACATGAAACACTTACTGTACATACTATTCTCACCAAACTGTGATAACCTTGATTAAATTCAGTGTAAACAAATGCCATATGTTGCCACCCCTCAAAAATTCCTGCCCCCCTCGCCACCCCATAAATATTTTTCTAGATCCGCCCCTGATTTTATCTCACATTGAATACTGCATCACAAGTTGGTCTCTCACCACAGTTACCAATTTAAAATTAATTGAATCACTGTATAAAAAATCTCTAAAAGTGTTTGACCAAAAACCCAATTCTTTCCATGTATGTAATATTTTGAACAAGTACAATCTTTCAAATTTAGAAAATTGTATAAATTTTAAGTATGTATGCTTCATTTATAAAGCGCTGCATGGACTAGCCCACCTCCTTTGTCTACTCTGTTCAAACCCAAGACTTCAAGTGGCCTGAGAAGCAGGGCCTCCTCCAGAGGAGACTGTGAGGTTCCTCACAGAAGAACAACTTTTGGTCAGAACATTCTCTCTGTGAGAGCCACTAACATCTGGAACAGTCTTCCTCTGCACATACGGGAGAGCCCTACACTGATCAGCTTTAGAGCTCAACTCAAACTACAGATGAAAACAAACCAGTCATGTGACCACTAAACTCTTAACATTTCCTTGTGATGCTTATATTGTATATTATATGTTCTTTCTTATGTATTTGCCGGCCTAGGGACTATGGATGAAAACTAGCTTTGTAGCTATAATCCGGCATGTTTACATTTGTTTTTATACTGATGTTCATTAATGTGCTTTGTCCTTATTCAAATAAATAAAAATAAAATAAATTGTATATGTTATATTACATGATTTATAGAGTTCATAATAACTATGCAATGTGATGTGCCTAATTTTTTTAATCATAAGTTAAAGTAATCTACTGATGCTATGAAACAGCCAGTGTGTGTCAAAGTGATGAATTTATCTTTATTTTAAAAGTTTTAAGTCCTCCTGAAAATGAGAACATCATCGTTGTTCGATGCTGTTGCGCACATATTGTTTACACTGCGACCGGTCTAACTAGGGAGTACCAATATGGCGGCCGGTGGCCTCACTTCAACCCCTTACTACCAACTGCCTATCAGCAATCCAGTGAATAGACATCAGTGATCCTGACAGGAACATTTTCCAGATAATGACTGACTTTCCTCTTATCTTAGATGCTGCCTATTGTTCGGGTAAATGCTTACATTGGAAGACGTCATCCATCTCAGAGGAAACCTCCTCCTTGGTTGGATGGGCTGCTCTGCAGACAGTCGTCCTTATGCAGCAGATTTGGGAATCTTTGATAAAAAGCTAGCAAATATTTTATTAAATTGTTTTATTATAAAGAACGACTGAATAAGAGATGAAGTAACCGCAGATCACTTCTACATGGGACACATTCTAGGTGTCATTAGTATGTAAGGGCTCCAGCTATCCATTATTTTTCTCCTCATCAATTTTTTCTTTTAATTAGTTGATTGATCTAGGAGAAAATGTTATTATAAAACAAGAGTTTGAAAATGTAGGAAAAGAAAGCCTTTATTATGCACTTTAAACTGTAAAATATTTAAAAAGTGCACATACATCTAGATCTAATTATATATAAAATTCTCGCAGTGGGATAATCGTCCCGAAAAAGGAAAAATAAAATAAACTAAACATAGTTTAAGCCTGGCTTTAGAGCAGGCATCCCCAAACTCGTTCCTCAGGCCCCCTGTCCTGCAGGTTTTAGAGGTTTCCTTGCTCCAGCACAGCTGATTTTAATTGAAAGCTGATTAACAGGCTTTGGGTCTACTGCAATCATTATAAACAGCTGTGCTGAAGCAGAGAAACCTCTAAAACCTGCAGGACAGCGGGCCTCGAGGACCGAGTTTGGGGATGCCTGGCTTAGAGTAATTCCTCTTCTCCTGACAGACGCACCCCGGTTCATTTGAACTCAGACAAAAGAGAAAAAAAAAGCCACCAAAAGCATGAGATATCAACCATTTATTCTGGAAGATGTGCGTTTTCTGCAGCGATCTGATTGCACAGGTTCCTCCTTGCTCCTCTGGAGCAGACTGGATGTCTCAGATGGGGAGTAGAACAGCTGTTGTCACCTAAAGCTATCTGGATTTTCAACCTTATCTGACCCAGGCATCCAGCCTCAGCTGTTTGATATGACAGAAACCTTTCTGAATCTGAATTCTCCCCCTCACCGTTATATTTCTCCCTGATGGAAGCCTTCCTGAAAGCATTACAGCCGTTTTCTGATGGATGGATTCGATCTAAACACCAATATTCCCTCTCCTGCTCAAACACAGAACAGGCATCCCCAAAGTGGGTAGTGGAGGGCTGCTGTCCTGCAGGTTTCAGAGGTTTCCTGCTCCAGCACAGCTGATTTTCATTGAAAGCAATCATCAGATTCAGCTGTGCTAAAGCAGGGAAACCTGTAAACCCTGCAGGACAGCAGCCCTCCAGGACCAACTTTAGGGGCGCCTACTATAGCTGATAAATAAGTCAGGTAAAGCTTCTGGGTTGTGTGGGTCCTAGGAAGCCTTTATCTGCTTGGCAGTTCTGGTCTTAGGAGGGATGATCTCCACTTTGAAGGGGATGAAGAACTCCATCAATGATTTTGTGTCTTTTAAGTCAAGGGAATATTCCTGAGCGATCTTCTCAGCCGTCCACGTCTGAGGCTGGTGCTGGTGGCTGCCGAGGGCCTTGAGAGCCTCTGCGATGGTCAGTTTCCCTTTGGGAACGTCTGAAAGCTCTGCTAGACCAAACATGTGTCCTGGGAAGCTGACCCTGAGGGGCCTCCGCTCTGCTCCTTCAGCTGCTGCCACACTGTCTGACACCTGGGAGGGAATCACAAAGAACAACAGCTGAACACGTTTCTCAGACACACAGACCAGTTCATCTCCAGGACGCTTGTCCTGCTGGGAAATTAATCTCCGGGCCAATCCGAAAGCTCCTGAAGCCTCCATCGGGGCTTCTTCATTTAACTCATTCCAAAGCATGATGCTGCCACCACCATGCTTCACAGATGGGGTTCTGCGTTCAGGATGATGTGAACTTTTCACAGGTGATTAAAGCAGCCGAGTAGACCGACGCCTGCCAGTATTCTGTCAGACCAGCATACCTACAGTCAATACGCAAGACCTCCATTTTGAGTTTATCCTAGGGATGCACGATATTGGGATTTTGGCCGATATCCGATATTTTAAAACTCATGTAGCCGATCACCGATATTGATACCGATGTTAAAGCTGGACAAAAATAAGTAGTCATTGAAAATAGCAGTTTTGTTTTCCATTTCTGACACTTTGAAAAATAATATACTCAAATATATTTTCATATGCTGATATCAAATTGGTTTTTAAAAACGCGGTATCGATCTATTTTACTTTCAAAATCTCGTGGAATTTCATCGTTCTGTTACAAACTCTCGTGATATTTTGCAAATTCTTGTGAGATTTTGTTAGTAAAATAGATCGATACCGCGTCAATATATCAACATATAAAAATATGGCAGAATTTCGTGAATTTTCGGGGGATTTCGTAGCATAACGATGAAATATAGCAATATATCAGCATATGAAGATATTGGGATATTTTAATGCATCAATATTTTTTCCCTCGTCTTTAGAAGTTTTTAAGTCTGTAAAAAAGAAGTTTTTGAGGAAGAAGAAGGAGTAGTATTTTTTTTTTTTTTTTTAGACTTCAAATATCGGGTTAAATATCGGTGTGGTGGCCGATGTCCGATATTAAATTTTAAGGATGATACCGATCGGGGGCCGATTATATCGTGCATCCCTAGTTTATCTCTTTAGTTTTGTACAAAAAAAAAACTTCAAACTACCTCAACAGCCTCAATGTCATGTACAAAAAAAAATTTAAGGTCAGATTGCCATACACTTATAAAAAAACACCAAAAAGTAAGTAATTAAATTGTTTTTTTGTAAATAATTAAAGGGATACACGCCCCTTGAGGTGGTTCAAAGTGTGTTTTTCATACAAAACTAAAGGGATAAACGGGTATTGACTATGTGTATACTGGTCTGACTGGGTATGCTCATCTGACAGAACACTGGGTCTTTCAGAGACCAGCCCCAGAGAACCAAGAAACAAGCACCCATCTAAATACATAAACTTTAGGTTTGTAAATGGTAAGTAAATGGAAAATGGCCTGTACTTATATAGTACACTACATTCAGTAATTCACCCATTCACTCACACAATGATGGTAGCAAGCTACATGGTAGCCACAGCTGCCCTGGGGCTCACTGACAGAAGCAGGGCTGCTGGTGTGACAGATCAACTGGGGACGAGATTAACTGGTTAGAATCTATGCGCACCGCAGATGTTACTGAAGCTTAGGTGGCTGTGTTGATGCCTGGCGAAAAAATATTCCTAACGTAACAAAACTGTTTGCCAAAAAAAATCAACCGACATATCTAATGAATAAATTTCTGTTTTGTTTTGTTTATTCAGATAAGAACGATGTGGTAACGAACTTCTATCCTCAGCAAAGCAGAATCCCACACAGAGAACAGCGTCGTTCACAAGTGTAAAGAAAAAATTCACATAAAAGTCTGTCTCACACTGGAGTGTCATTTCTCCTGTTGAACGATAAGCTATAAATGAAAACCTGTAGCTTGGACAATAAAGTCCGCCCACTTTATAAATTCCTGAATGTAAAAATAAATCCATTAATGAGGCCTGTCATTCAGAAGGCACGTGTGTAAGCAGCACATTTTAAAGAAAAACTGACTGCAAACAGAACAATTGGGCTTCTCATCCTTCCAACTATTCCCACTTTATTTTTTGAATATTGACAAAAAGTTATTTTCTTAGATTCCATGCTCTCATCTTTCCTTTATTCTCCTGTCTGGACACAAATACAAGTCTCTACAACGGTGTTGTTTTTTTTTTAGTGGATCCCAAAACTTTGTTCCGTATGATGAACTGTATCAGGTCACACACCTTTATTTTTATTGCTATTGTGTTCAGTCTGTTTATAATATCCAGTTATGAGACCATAACGGGCTGCTGCTGAACTGGTTTTACTGCCCCATATGTAAAAAGGGGTAAAATGTATTTACTTAGGCGCATTGCAGCTAATAGAATCTGAATCACATACCTGTTGATGCGGAAACTTTACTTTTTCTGTTTTCACAGTAGAATTTAAATCCCAGAGTTCGCAGCTACCGCTATGGTGTGGGTATGAGTCGCCATGCCTGCTTTATGTTTTATCTTGTAGAAAAATGCAGATTTTCTTAAACGAAGAACTAGATTAATTTGTGACGGGGTCCACAGCACAGCTGTTTGGAGAGATTAGTTGGCTGCGTGGTTGCCCGATCAAAATACCGCAAATGTAAACAAACGGGTCAGTATAAAGGTTATAATTTATCCTGGCCTAATATCTATCCAACATACGTCTGTTGTCTGTGGATAATGTGAAATATTATGAGTCATTTAAGTTTGGGGATCAAATAAACGCATCGTGAGGATCTGAAAGCGTCAGAATCTGCAGAGTGTCACAGATTAACTTGTGATCCAGCGGGATCTGGAGGAATATGGGCTGTAAAACACTCCATCTCCTGGGATGTTTGGATGTTATTATCTTATCCTCAATTAGGGTTGTAGCAGGCTACTTTAAATTTTTAACTGTTATTGTTGATTATTTTTCTTACGCAATTACGAACCTGTCATGATGTGTGACCATGTTCACGCAGTCAGCTATCATCTTATTCCCTTCTATTGCTTTGAGGACGCCACATTCTTTGGTTTGCATGCAGAACAACTTTAAATCATTCACGTTTTTCAAGTTACTGGCAATAGAGTATTGCTTTGTCTACTTTTTACTATTGGTCTAAATTGTTTGCTTCACTGGTACAATTAGAATGACAAAAAGCAACTCAGCACAAACCGTTGATTGCGAGAAAATGTTTGTCATTTCAGAGTTAGGAGATAATATTATCTTGACCATCTGTGGAAAATCTGTTAAAATAAAACGAGGGCATAAGAGTATAACTGGGATCGAACCCGCGGCCGACGTTGTTTTAATTTGCAAAGCGTCTGTTTATCTGCCGAGCCATTGATACGTGCACTTCATCTGACCCCACCTGCGATAATGAACCTGTTGCGTGTGTCTGCTTTGCCTGTTGCAGAGCTGATCCAGATCAACTGGTGACAGTTAATGTTTCAGAGTCCGCTGTTCGCTTAAAACATGTTTGAATTCCAGAATATCAGATATTATTACTATTTTTTCCTTCTTTACTCTTAGAACAGAATGGGGCCTCCCCGTTAAGAGATAGACAGTAGGTTATGCTATACTATTAAAAGAAAAAATAATAACCAGATCTTTTTTTTTCCGATCAGATATCTACCGTAAATTCTCCCTGTTTTATTTATTCATTGCTTGGCAGCAGTTAGCCTGGAGGCTGTGCTGCTTCTTTTAATGCTTTAGTACAGCAGGTTCTGCATTTGTTCGCCCCGATGCCCAAACTATAACATATATTCACACAATATATAAACTGAATTCAGAGATTTCACTCTTCCCCGCAGCAGTTATGTTATTTTGCTTTGTTCCTGCAACACATCTTAAACTTTAAAGACATTTATAACTCCTCTGGGAACGAGTTGGACTGTAATTAATTAGTTTCCCTCCATATAAACAGTCGGCGCTTTTCAGAAAAAAAAAAGAGGAAATTTTTATTTTCGCTCGTTTTAACTTACAAGACATACAGGACGCGAAAAAAATGGAAAAAATACACCGTTAGTTGTTCCCATTGACCTTTTATTGCACTGGCTGTTTTTACTTCTCATACAGCTTTCTGTGGTTTTTCTACTCTGTTCTTTCTCTCATCGCTGAGGCTCTGAAACAAACAGATAAACAACAGCAGGACAAGTTCCTCAAATCTCTGTGTGCGGGTTTGGAGAAAACCCTAAAACATGCTATATGCTTTCTTAATGCAATTAAATACCTTTGTGATGGTGACTTCTTAAAATCTCAACGTATTTCGTATCGATCAGCTAACAAAATAATTTGTAGTTCTTGGAGTCTACACGCAGTTTACTTCCTGTTTGAGGCGAGGGGTCCTGAAAAGCCCCGCCCACAGACACATCTGCAAATATCAGCGGTTTTCCAGCTGCCGTCACCAGTTGATCTCCTCCCCAGTTGATCTGTCACACTGTACACTGGCGCCACAATCAGTAAACAATGCATGTGAAGTGTCTTCATACAACACAACGACCTTCAATCCTTCAATTTCAGGGCAAACTCATACATCTGACGCCACTGTCGCCCATGTAATTGTATTTGTTCATTGTTAAGATCTCATACATGCATGGAAAAGTGTTTTATTTATGAAACAAGTGCGAATCACAAACTTTTAAGTATGGCTCTACAAATTCAGATGAAGCTATTACACTCCTGACCAGCAGGTGGCAGTAATGCAGCTGAAATATACAGCATTGGATTGATGGCTATTTTTATCTTCTCCTTCTACTTTAATACTGGCTTTTGAATAGCTTACATGTGCATTACTGCCACCAACTGGTAGGGAGTGGAACAGCTTCAAACGTTTTTTTTTTTTTTTTTTTTTTTTTTTTTTTACAGTGTCCTGTCCTGTAAGAATAATTGTCTTGATACCAAAAAGATTTTACTTTCATAAGTGGAGCAGTAGGGCTATCGCCATAGCTTTCCGCTTGATTTATGCATATAAATTGCTTTATTATAATTCATGCAGGGAGTTTTACAGATTATATGGACACTGCAATGTAAGTAGAACAGGAAAGGAAAAGCAGAAAAAGAAAAGATGAAAGAAAGAGGAGATAAAAGGGAGATTCATTCTGCTTCATCACCTCTACAGAGCTGTAAAAAGAACAGAAGAACCAACGGATATGGTATAAAACACGACTCTTCAATGTTTTCCAAGCCAAGGACCCCCAAACTGATGGTGGTCCTATAGTCACTCTATTACAGGAGGAGTAATGTTACTAAAGTAATTTCTCCCTGATATTATTAAAGTATTTTAAAGGGGTTTAGACATACTGGAAATGTAATGGCTAGTGAAAGATAATGAGGCATCTGTTAGCTAAACTCTATTGATGATGCCCTGATGCTGTCTCACAGAATACTGACACCTGCTGGGCATTTAAAGACACTACAGACAGCTGATTTTACAGACTTTGATTTGATGACCTAGAACAATGATATCATATAAGTTATTGTAGGTTATATTGTATCATTTCATGTTTAAATTTAAAACATCTTTGATATTTTTAGATGCAGCCAATAAATTATGTGAACATATATCATAATGTGAACATTTAGGGGAAAATGTTAATGAGGATGTTTGTGGGCTAGGATATAAAGTACAACATAAACAGTAAATAAAATGAGAGTCTATTTAAAGTGGACTTTATTTCAGATAAGCTGAGCGCTTACTGAGAGGAAAAGGATGACAGAGCTAGGGACAGGGACAGGTGAGGACAGGCAGGACTCACACTGACCTCTGCAGCAGCAGCAGCTGGATCCGTGGACTCCACATACACAGACCTCAGGTGACCCAACAACGACTCGTCCTTCTTCTTCACCAACTCCGCCGCTGGAACACACCAATAAAACCGGTTAATGTCCAGAAGCCAGGAGAAGCGAGAACGTGACCCCTGCGGTTACACAAGCCGCCCAGCCTCTCACCCTCAGCGCTGACGGAGGGCGGCGGCGCCCTGTCGGGGTACCGGGGCGCAGCTCTCGGTTTATCCTTGGAGATCTCTCGCAGCGCGCGGTTCTCCACGTTAAAGTTACGGAACATCCGCGCGAGCCGAGCACCCATGCTGGATATGTCCCGAACGGACAGATGCCACTGTCAATAAAGTTTATTCAAACAATCTACGGCAAGCCAGAAGGTTGTTTTCACAATGGAACAAAGAAACATGCAGCGAAACCTCGCGTTTGGAGGCCTACACTGCTGCTGACAGAACTGCTTGTAAGCTTTTATGGCAAACGATGGCTCTGTTCGAAAACCTAGGACGGGTCCTCCAAGGACGCGGTCTACCTAGACTGGATCCTTCGAAGTCCTTGAAAATAACCGGAAGAGTTTTGGCTGTAAATTCCATAGATATCCATAATAAAGGCTAGATGTCTCGTCCGCGCTGCTGGCCAATGGGGGTCGACGTCCGCACGTGGCGGCCATCTTGCCACAGGCCGCTCGCTCATTCGTAACATTGTGTTTTAATATGGTAAGCCAAGAAGGTAGTGATGGGTCGGGCAACACCGATGCGTCGGCGCATGTGTCGGTCTCATAGAGCGAAACCTGTGTCGACGTGTGTATCGCTACGGAAAAGTCACGTGACCGAAACAGTTCCTGCATCGGTCACGTGACCGATGTTTCGAACTGATTGACAAACCTTTATAAGGATGCGCATCTGCCAAAACAATCTTGCGTGTTTTGCGAACAGGGACGTGCAGAGGGGGGGGCTAAGGGGGCTTGAGCACCTGCCCCTTTTGCTCCATGATCCCAATGTGCCCTTTTGGTCCTTTTTTTTTTTTTTTTTTATCTTAATTTTTTTTTATTTGACACATGTACTGAAATTATTATTATTATCTTTTTTTTTGGCAAGAAAAATGTAACCCATGTTAAAATCTAACATAAATAGGGATCTAACATAAATAGGGATAAGTAGTTGGTTAAAAGTCTGTAGACAGAAAATAACGTCGCTGTCCCTTTAAGAAACCAGCGTTATAGGTGCAGTGTCTGGGTGACGCTGCAGTACGCAGACCAGAAGGAGAGAGCAGAGGAGGAATCGGAGAAAAAAAAGAGCGGTGATTAATTAACGGTTAAAAGTTAATATTTTAGTAAACAAAACTTAATTTACCTGGTCGGGAACTGACGAGGATTTTATGAGAACTAAGCCTTATCGGTTTAGTGAGTTTTGTGTTTATTTTTCTGTATTTTCATTGTGTTGTAATTTTTCTGTTGGTGGAGAGTTATTAACTGTTATTCAGTTAATATATGAAGTTTATGAAGAAGAATTTATTTGCATAATTTGAGTATTTAAAAAGAGTTTTATTGTGTTTTTGGCCTGTTACACAGGTCAGGTTTTTTGTTTGGATTGGAAGCTTGGTCGGAGCGAGGATTACCCCTTGCTCACACTGGCTCCGGTGCGGTTACCGAGCCGACTGAGACCGCAACTCCCGCACACCCCCTCTCACTGCCATGTGCGGCGTGCACATTCACAGACGGGATTCAAGATGGCGAGCCAGACCTAGAACTTCAATTCATCTTGTCCATTGAGGGAGGGACTTTCCCGCGTGTGGTAATCCCCTGCCAGAGCGGTAGGGATATCAGAAACTAGGTTGAACTGAACTAAAAAATAACTGGAGACTGATTGAATTTATAATTTTTTTTGGACTGAATCAAACTGATTCTTTTCGTCGAACTGATATTTACATTTGGACTTGAACTTGAATTTAAAGTGCCATACTTTGATTTTCATATGTTTAATTTCTGAATGTGATTTGAGTAATTGTGGTCCACTTGATTTAACTGTGTTGAAGGTATTTTGCAACCTGTAAAAGAAAGGAAAAGAGTTAACTCAGGAAAAATTTAAATCTTAAAATAGGTGCAACCTATGAAAAAGATACTGGTCTAATTAATCCAAATTAGTCTAATTAAAATAACCTAGGTGAACGAAAGAGTGATATATTCTTTTTTTTCCTTCTCCCTTTTCCTCCCCATTTATACTTACCTCATTATTAAGAATCTGCAGAGTATTTTTGGTTTCATGTATTGTATTTTATGTGTGTTTTGCATTCATTAAATTGCCGGCCATTTTCACTTAAGCAGCGGTCTCTGGTGCTATTATTTTGCTCCCCACTCCTTCGAGCCTAGAACTGGTCCAGTGGCGCAGTTAGTGGTGTGATACTGGTGCTACAAAAACACCTCCGGTCACATTGTTACCTTTGACCTTTTGCCGGTGACGACGCACTTGCCTCTCGCACAGTCAGATAAGGCGGCTAACTGTGGAGCTAAAGGTAGCGAATATTCCACATTACACTGTGGCCGCTGCTCATTTGGCCCTAAGCAAGATCAACCATGATCGGACGGATGGCTATGTCTTCAGTCTGCACCGCCTCTCCAATGTCAACCTGAATAGAGATGTAAGTGAAACCAAATGAGCCCCATGGATGATGCAGTATTGTTTGATCTAAAACACGTTTGCTCTGTGCTTTTAGTCTTTTACATTGAAAATTATGTTTTTTAATTCACAAAAAACTGTTCTGTAATGATTAAAGAACAGTTTTTTTGTGAATTAAAAAACATAATTTTTGGTGAAAATACTGGAGTAGGCTTCCTACTTGTCAGACAACGGAAAACTTTGAACGTTGTATAATTTCTCTACTTTAGCAAAGAGTAGCGGTTTAAACGGAGGAAAGTATAGGACGCGGCGCGCCTTTCTCTGAAGAACTACTGAGCGGGAGGAGACAGCCAGGTGAGGAAAAGCTGTTCTTATCTATCGATTCAGTATTTTTATCATACAGACATTAGGCTGTTGTTCTTGTGTTTCCCTTAGCTTTGATTGTATGTCTCACAATTTTGTCATTTATCATTGTTCATTAAACTCTGAAAGCTATGTGACTTTGTTAATATTCTGTCCTAAAATGCGATAAGATGTGCCCTTTTTTTTTTTTGAGCACCTGCCCCTTTAGTGGTCTCTGCACGGCCCTGTTTGCGAATATAAAATTCATCAAAAATTATGGAGCTTCCTCAAGCAAAAAGAACGGTTTCTGCCGTGTGGGACCACTTTGATGTCATTTCGGAAAATAAGGTATTTGTTTTAATTTCCTTGTTTCATCCTGTTCCTCTCAGAGTTTCCACTTGATTTTCTGAGTAGAAATTCATTTCAAAGTGACCTTTAGTTTACTGTTCGTGTTATTTTCTACAGGTTAAATGTCGCAATTGCTCAACAGAGCTTGCATATTTAAATAACAGCACCTCCTGAATGCTGAGGCATTATAGGGCCAAGCATGAGAGTGAAATCCATGATACACCCATGATGAACTCAGGTATACAGGTATTTTACAACTTACTGACTTTGTTTTATTGATAATTCTGAATAATTTACACTTTCTCATTTTTAACCATCAAGCTTCCAGGAAGCAGATGCTTGATGAGGCTGTGCTTAATTTCATTGTAAAGGACTGCCAGCCCCTCGCTGTTGTGGAGAATGAAGGCTTCAGGGAGCTGCTTCAGCTCCTGGAGCCCTCATATGTTTTGCCAACCAGAAAGGTTTGTGTGGAAATTATCTAAAGTGGTAGTTTATTCATCAAATTTATTTTAAATATATTGATTTTCTTCTGGTTTGACTTGGTGTGGTTTTCAGACCATCAAACAACTGTTGGCCAAAAAGTATGAGGAGGAACGGGAACGAGTGAAAATGGAAGTACAGCAGACTGCGGACAGAATGTGCCTCAATAGTTGGAAGCTCAAATGAGCCCCAGCCGGGAACATCTTCACAACAGCTGTCTGCCCCCAATTCAGGCATGATATTGAGCATCATTTCTTTGTTGTTTGTAAATCATGTACTAAAATACTATTTTATTTTATTTTTTTAAGATGACCTTTGGGAACATTTTGATCTCGAAGTGGGGAGGCAGACCAAAAGTGCCACAGCTGATGCCATCCTTGAGGTGCAGAGATACATGGCAGAGGGCAATATTGCGAGGTCCCAGGATCCTCTTTTATATTGGAAAAACCAAAGGACGGTTTATCCAAACTTCTTCCGCCTGGCCTTAAAATTTTTGTGCACTCCAGCTTCATCTGTGCCGTGTGAGCGGGTGTTTTCCACAGCTGGAGAATTAATATAAAAAAAGCGTAACAGACTGAATTTCAAAACGTTGCAACAACTTATTTTTTTTAATAAAAAATTGTTAAAAAAATACCAGTGAACAAGCATCTTCATTTACTACATGTTTACTTAGAGATTATTACATTATGATGCAGGTTCTCATTATTCATTGACTGTGTCTAAAATATCAAATATGTTTTAATAATAATACAATGCATCATACAATGAATTGCATCATATTAGTGTATATAATAGGTCATCAAATCAGTGTCAGTTAACTCTGTCAACTAGGTTGCCTGTAGGGATTTTTAATGTCCAGCAGGTGTCAGTATTCAGTGACACAGTATCGACACAGTATCAATACAGTTTGGTAATGTGTCGAAACGTTTCATGACGCCTCATCTATGGCAAGCCAAGAAGGTCATATTTCGCATTGAATTCTCGCGTTAAGATTGAAGTTAACCCGCAAAAAACGCGCGTTCCCCCGAGATTACGCCGCTTTTTACGCCGTCTTTTACCAACAAGCGCCGCCTTTTACGCGCGTCATGATAGTACTGCAAGACGCGCGTTAAATACGCGCGTTGTGTCGGTCAGAACGCGCGTTAAATACGCGCGTTGTGTCGGTCAGAACGCGCGTTAAATACGCGCGTTGTGTCGGTCAGAACGCGCGTTAAATACGCGCGTTGTGTCGGTCACAACGCGCGTATTTAACGCGCGTTTTCCTAATATGATAATGATGTCCTTCCTTCTTTTCCCACAGCCAATGCATTTGAACTGGTTGCATCCAATGGCTGATCAAGGCAGCCAGACCAAGAAAGTTCAGCATAGATCTGCTTTGTGGAAAAAGTTGCAGCATTGCCAAAATTCACTGCATTGCCGTTTCACAAAGACTTAATGTGAGGAATATATCCACTACATACACTTTGCTGTTATTTTGAATCCATTCCATGCCTATTTTCATGTAAAAACGTTTTGCATCGCCAACTGATGTTTTGTATTTACCGGGATTACGAGGAATGTTTCACCACTTATCATCACCGAGAGGCGGCGTAGTGGGTTAAGTAACCGCCTTCAATGCGATTTTTTTGCTTCGTGGCAGGTTCGAATCCGGCAGAGGCAGTCCGACTTTTCCCTTTATGTTCTTTCTTGTCTCCAACCAAGCCCATTAATTTATTTATTTTTTTCTGAGAATATAATCATAAATGTAGCCTACTTCACTGTTTTTGATCCATCGCCATGCATTCTGTCATGTAAAAACATTTTATATTGTACTAATAAAATGACAATAAAGGGGACACTTGTCTTCCAGAAAATTTGCCGGTCTGACTTGTTTTCTGTATATTTTCCTGCATATCACCAACCTTTTCCCATAATGCTTTCTACAGCCATGGAGCAACTGCTGTTAAAATTTAATTAACAGGAACATTTCTTATTAAAAGTGTTATTAGTGCAATGAGAAAAAACTTGCTTAGTTGAGCCAGTGGAGGTTTGATGATCCCCATAGCTCATGTTCTCTGTCTCCTACATATACACACACACATATATACATATATATATATATATATAAACCACGTCACATAAATGTTCTTTCAGTCTACAATACTTTCAGTCTGCAGATGGCGCCATATAACGGGTAGGCTACTGGCAGAGCAGCAAACAGGTGTTTGCACCAAAGCTGGGGAACAATATAGGCAAGGTGTGTCTCTTTTTCAAGAGAGAACTGGATACTGGATTCTTTCATCTTTTTTATTTATTATGAACTATTATTTATCTATTTCCCACTACCTTTTACCACTAGTCAATACCTTTACTTATGTGTACTGGAACAAGATCCAAATGTGCAAGAGTCTAATTACATTTTCATTGTGGAGTAGGAGACAAGGTATGGGTGCAGCACCTTCTATTGGGGGTGTATCCAGAAAACAGGTACTACGTTATTTAGATGTTACATTTAATTTTAACAGCAGTTGTTCCGTGGCTGCAGAAAGCATTATGAGCTTGGGAAAAGGTTAGCGATATGCAGGAAACATACAGAAAACAAGTCAGACAGACACATTTTCTGGAGGACAAGTGGCCCCTTTATTGTCATTTTATTAGCACTATGTAAAAAGTTGTTACATGACAGAATGAATGGCGATGGATCAAAAACAACAGAGAAGTGGGTTACATTTATGGATTATATTCTTGGTTAGAGGCAAGAGAGAATATCAAAGGCATAGGTTTGATTTCAGCTTTGGCAGGGACACTATTGGTCTTCAGTTTCACTGGTCTAATGTCATTGGTCCTTTGCAAAAAGATGCATACTCTTTTTTTATGCTTAATGTGAGCATCAGGCTTTGATGTGTTTAAAGAGAACAGCATAATTTCTTCCTAGATTAATACAAATCTTATAAGCACTACACTCACTAGATGCTATTTAGCAATGTTTGAAGCATCACTGGCTCTGATCAATGTGCAATTAGGACTTTTTCCACTTTGAAAATGTTTGCATTTAAACTTACCAGCCACTAAGACAGAAGGTAAATACATTCCTATTTAACCAAATATAATCTAAATATGCCTGTTATATGTTGACGTATCATGGGTTTTCTTTTGAAGATATATAATTGTGCAGAGGTAAACAGGTGAAATCCACTCTTATTTTTTTATGTAATATGCTCTCTCTGTGTCATGCAAAATAATACATTCAACGGACGGCAAATAAATTTATTGTATTTACATGTGCACTGGAACTATAAGAGGAACTCACACTGAGCATTTTGAAATATTAACTTCACTATACAAGTTGTACATCTGGGCTGTAGTTACTCTATGTAGCCCATTTCATAATTTTTTTTCTATGGCTAAAACAATTAATCATATCTATCAATAATTTAAATAATTGTCAACTGATTTAGTAATTGATTAATAATTAACTGGAGTACAGAGCCACTAAAATGTGCCTTTAGCCAATAGAGCGACCCACTTAGAGCAGGAATTATACCAAGATTATGAAAAAATATGTAAACATTTTGCATTTAAGACAAAAAAAACTTTTAGTCTGTCAATATTCTCCATCCAGAACTCCTCAAGAGGAAACGTCTGTTTCACCTGGGGTCATTTCGTAAAAAAATCTACTTTTAGGAACCTTTGGGTGATCTGAATATTAATCAATTCATCAAAAACATAATCAACAGATTAATCAATTTGCAGAATAATCATTAGTTGCAGCCCTAATTTTATGATAGCATTCCAAACACATTTCTTCCATCATGCAGCAGTGAAGGGCAGCTGCTTCACCCTGAGGCTGCCCTGCATCATTATATCTGTTTCCTACAATCATATAATGTTTCTATTCTACAAGTGCGTCTATAATAGTAAAGGATTAAATGTAACAACCTTTTATCATCATCCTATATTGCTTGCTGTTTAAATAGCTCCTTATGTCTATTTTCTTTTTTAGTGGCATCATCTATAAACACAACACTAAGAATCAGCCAAAGTTTATTCAAATATAAAATCACTTTTAACAATTATAAAAGACAATATAACACTATCTTATCTGTAATGTAATAGTATCCAAAATAAACAGCCAGATTGAAGCATTATTTACCAGACATTAATGTACTAATTTACTTATGTACTGTGTGGAAATCTAGAAAAATAGAATCAGTGTAAATAGAGTTCCTCTGTTTGTCTTCATCCTATTTCTAGAAGTAGAATCAATTAAATAGAACTATTTTTATGTGGAAAACAAAAAAATAGAAGAACGTCAGCATCCTTCTCGTGTTGTTATGTTCTACAAAATAAATTAAAAGCTTTTATATACACCTGAACTGCCGTCAAAAAAAAAGGAAAACAGTAATAGAAAAGAAATATTGGTGAAAGGGAATCAGAAATGTTGATAGATTACAGACTGCTCATTTCAACAGCAGTTTTCAGAACTCCTGTCTGACTCAGAATATTTTGTTTTATAAAAGAAATCCTAACTTTGGTTACTTTCATTTCTCAAGTTCCAAAAATCCAAACTATCTCCTGCTTCTTCACAGAACTGCAGTCAGAAGCTTTCGCCTGTTTTAGCCTAGAATAAGAGTGGATTTCACCTGTTTACCTCTGCACAATTATACATCTTCAAAAGAAAACACGATACGTCAACATATAACAGGCATATTTAGACTATATTTGGTTAAATAGGAATGTATTTACCTTCTGTCTTACTGGTAAGTTTAAATGCAAACATTTTCAAAGTGGAAAAAGTCCTAATTGCACATTGATCAGAGCCAGTGATGCTTCAAACATTGCTAAACAGCATCTAGTGAGTGTAGTGCTTATAAGATTTGTATTAATCTAGGAAGAAATTATGCTGTTCTCTTTAAACACATCAAAGCCTGATGCTCACATTAAGCATTAAAAAAAAGAGTATGCATCTTTTTGCAAAGGACCAATGACATTAGACCAATGAAACTGAAGACCAATAGTGTCCCTACCAAAGCTGAAATCAAACCTATGCCTTTGATATTCTCTCTTGCCTCTAACCAAGAATATAATCCATATATGTAGCCCACTTCTGTTGTTTTTGATCCATCGCCATTCATTCCGTCATGTAACAACTTTTTACATTGTGCTAATAAAATGACATTAAAGGGGCCACTTATCCAACCAGAAAATGTGTCTGTCTGACTTGTTTTCTGTATGTTTCCTGCATATCGCTAACCTTTTCCCAAGCTCATAATGCTTTCTGCAGCCACGGAACAACTGCTGTTAAAATTAAATGTAACATCTAAATAACGTAGTACCTGTTTTCTGGATACACCCCCAATAGAAGGTGCTGCACCCATACCTTGTCTCCTACTCCACAATGAAAATGTAATTACACTCTTGCACATTTGGATCTTGTTCTAGTACACATAAGTAAATGTACTGACTAGTGGTCAAAGGTAGTGGGAAATAGATAATAGTTCATAATAAATAAATAAGATGAAAGAATCCAGTATCCAGTTCTCTCTTGAAAAAGAGACACACCTTGCCTATATTGTTCCCCAGCTTTGGTGCAAACACCTGTTTGCTGCTCTGCCAGTAGCCTACTCGTTATATGGCGCCATCTGCAGACTGAAAGAACATTTATGTGACGTGGTTAATATATATATATATATATATATATTATAATATATATATATTTATACATATAAATATATATATATATATATATATATATATATATATATATATATATATTATAATATAATATATATATATATTTATATGTATATGTAGGAGACAGAGAACATGAGCTATCGGGATTATCAAACCTCCACTGGCTCAACTAAGCAAGTTTTTTCTCATTGCACTAATAACACTTTTAATCAGAAATGTTCCTGTTAATTTAATTTTAACAGCAGTTGCTCCATGGCTGTAGAAAGCATTATGGAAAAAGGTTGGTGATATGCAGGAAAATATACAGAAAACAAGTCAGACCGACAAATTTTCTGGAAGATAAGTGTCCCCTTTATAGTCATTTTATTAGTACAATATAAAAAGTTTTTACATGACAGAATGCATGGCGATGGATCAAAAACAATGAAGTAGGCTACATTTATGATTATATTCTCAGAAAAAAAAGAAATAAATAAATGGGCTTGGTTGGAGACAAGACAGAATATAAAGGGAAAAGTTGGACGGCCTCTGTCGGATTCGAACCTGCCACGAAGCAAAAGCATCGCATTGAAGGCGGTTACCTAAGTCACCACGCCACCTCTCGGTAGTATTAAATGGTGAAACATTCCTTCTAATACCTGTGAATACAAAACATTAGTTGGCGATGCATGTTGATGCAAAACGTTTTTACGTGAAAATAGGCATGGAATGGATTCAAAATAACAGCAAAGTGTAAGTAGTGGATATATTCCTAAAATTAAGGCTTTGTGAAACGGCAATGCAGTGAATTCTGGCAATGCTGCAACATTGAGGTCTGTGCAGTTTTCCACAAAGCAGATCTGTGCTGAACTTTCTTGGTCTGGCTGCCTTGATCAGCCATTGGATGCAACCAGTTCAAATGCATTGGCTGTGGGAAAAGAAGGGAGGACATCATTATCATATTAGGAAAACGCGCGTTAAATACGCGCGTTCTGACCGACACAACGCGCGTATTTAACGCGCGTTCTGACCGGCACAACGCGCGTATTTAACGCGCGTCTTGTGGTACTATCATGACGCGCGTAAAAGGCGGCGCTTGTTGGTAAAAGACGGCGTAAAAAGCGGCGTAATCTCGGGAGAACGCGCGTTTTTTGCGGGTTAACTTCAATCTTAACGCGACAATTCAATGCGAAATATGACCTTCTTGGCTTGCCATATTTTAAAGCGCATGTACTTAAATAACCATAACTTCCTCAATTGTCTAACGATTCTCAAACTGTTTGATTTGTTAAACAAAAGTCAGACATGTAGTTATGACACTGCACACTTATGAATAATTATAACCATATAATTTCATATGAAAAGAACATTGAATAGAACATACAGGTGCAATAAATACACTCATGCACAAGGTATTTATGTTAAATCAATATATGCTATTAAAACTCAGTGTACTGAATACTATATATATAGATATATCTATATAAATAGATATATATCTATATAGATATCTATATATAGATAGATATCTATATATAGATACCTATATATATATATAAATATATATTTATATATATACATATTTATGTATATATATATATATACACATACGTATATATACATATTTATATATATATATGTATATATATAAAAATATGCATATATATATATTTATATATATACATACATACGTATATATACATATTTATATATATGTATATATATAAAAATATGCATATATATATATATATTTATATATATACATACATATTTATATATATAAATAAACACCTTTATTTGGGTGTGATTAATTATTTCACAGTCCTAATTTATTTATATTTACATACATACTTTTATAATATGAATATTATTGTTATAATAAAATATGAAATACTGACAAAAAAGGCTTATTGTGTGGCAACCTCTTGGTGTAGCAGCATAATCCAGGTTTCAAATTAAAGGTAACACTTTGAAGTTTCATGTAGACTATTCGGATTATATATCAGGGGTAATTACACAAAAGTTCCTATTTTTAAACCATTATAAAATTGACATTTATTTGCTTTTAAAATTGGTACAATAGTCCCCTTCACAAGTATATATAGATGTAGCATGTTGAAATCCCCACCTACACTACTGTGATGGTATACACATGGAAGACAGAGATTTAAAAAATGACCCAAAAAACATAGCTTGGCTAATGCCCTTTGAAAAGGAAGGTTTTATTGAGCTTCTGTGTAATGTACAAGAGAGCGTTGTCCACAAGGCCATCAAAGCGGACAGGAAGGTAGCTGTGGTCATGTACTAGTGCAGGAATGTCAGCAAACGGGGATGGAAGATCTTCTCTGCTATACACTTTATATAACCTGCAGAAACAAAAACAAAAGTGACCAACAACAATTCACGGTGTATAAGATTGGTATATCAATATGTGATTAAATTTCAATGATACACATGCCCTTTGAAGATGAGCTGGAAAGTTGAAAATGTTTGGCACAACACCATCTTTAAGTTGTCCAAATGAAACTAATACAAACTTATAAAAGCTTTGAGTCAACAACAATCTTGTAATACTATTATGTCATAGCAAAAGTCTGGCATCTTCCTTTTATTAAACCCAGCAAATTCCTGTAACATAATGTAAGATGTGTTGACAGACCAAATCGATTGGAAATCATGTTAAATTCTGCCTCTTCCACTGATATAAAGTTGCTGGTTAACGTTAGCAGCTAGCTAAACTGTAACGTTAGCTGCTAACTTACTAACGTTAGGTCTCAGTTTGCAGCTTCTTGTTATTAGCCAGCTAACGTTAGGCTAATAATGAAAATACAACAACACTCAGATTATTGTTATTAGCCAATTAATAACTACAACCACATCCACAAAGATTGTAATTTACACCAAAGATTAACTGTCATACAATCGTTATTGGTGTCAGTAAAACCTATATAATTGACCAATAGTCTCAGCCTTGATAACTTGCGCAAGTAGCCGTGATGCACAACTATGCTGCACGATTAAGTCATTTTTCGACAAGAAAATCTGCAATTTCTACATGTTCAAGCATCAAGAATAATAGCCACGTTCATAATGTTTGTAAGAAACCAAACTGTTTGTAAATCCGTCAAGAATTCAGTGAGGTAAGAGTGTTTGTGTTCGTGCTGATCACTCACCTTACATTAAGTACCACAGAGCACAACAGAAAGCCTGCCTGAGGCAAGATGGCCGCCGGTGATGACGTTTGAGACTCCGCCGTAAGACATCTAGCCTTTATTATGGATATCTATGGTAAATTCGACCAGGTCTACCCTTTGGCGGGTTTTACCGCCGCATGCTCTGTTGCTTAGCAACCGTGAACGTTGACACACAAAGCAGGAAAAGAATGAATACAGAAGTTTTCAAAACTGTTTATTTATTTCTTTTTTATTGTGAAGTGAACAAAGACTACACTCACAAGAATCCAGAGTGGAATAAAGGTTCCAACCACCGGGAGCAGGAACAAATCAAATGTAATGATAGAAACCTTAGTCAGTTAAATAACCTGCTGCTGTCATTTTGCACATCTCTGATGTTGCTGCTATTTTCAAATATCCATGACTGGAAAAATGTCCATAGTTGCATATTGGTTATTTATTCCCCAGTTTTATATTGTTAAAACACTTTACAGTATTTTATTGTTTATATTTTAACTCTTCCCTATTATGTTATTCTTATACATTTTTCTAAGGTCCACATTTGTGTGACCATTTTCAATAATCTTTCTGCTGCTGTAAATTTGCCCATTGTGGGAAAATGAGGGGATTTTCTATTCTACTCTATAAAAGGGTTAGAAATATATAAGTAAATCTAAACAATATATGTATAAAAAATATATCTGCAAAATCTCTAATATTCAACAACAAAAAATAGGAAGTTAAGCAAAATTGTGCAAAATAGCAATAAAAAGATAAAAATCCTATGAGATTTATAGTCCCCACCCTGCAAATATATTAGAATCTGTCCTTAAATTACAGCCAAACCCATTTACACAGTAACAGATTAAAACCTTTAGATAAACCAAACATTACCGCCACATATCTGACTCAATAACCATTAAAACAACAATTTTCATTCATTTCAGACGGAACTATTCACAGAGTTCTTTTATATTAAACTGAACTTCCAATTTTCACCACTGTTCGGTGCCAAGTAACCTTTCCTCTGATCACGGCTTGCTTGGTCTCGCAATGAATCCTGGGATATCCAAGAATACCGAGGATACATCGGACCCGTCCTTCAAATCGGGCAAAAAGAAGGACGCATTTTAAGGCCGCATAACGAGGACTCTTGGAATCCGACCAGACCTCGGCGCCGCGCTATGACGTAATCGGCCTTCGAATCCGGTCTTCTAAGGATGCGTCCTAGGTTTTCGAACAGAGCCTAGTTAAAGTGCGTTACCGCCACCAATGTATGGAAGAAAAACAGTCTCTCTTTTTTGACCATCTAATTTTAAACACTGCTTTTTTTACACATTGAACTCCTTACACTGAATTAGCATCTGGTGAAACTTCAGCTGCAAAAAAAATTGCCTGCAAAAAAATAGCCTGCAAAAAAAATTGCCTGCAAAAAAGTTGACTGCAAAAAATGTGTTGATCAGAAAAATAAAAGATTGCCGCCAGGCTTTCTAACAAAATAGATAATATAACACCTTTTGAGATAAATCAAATATTAACATACAAGAAGGACATTGCAAAGGATTTATCCGACATGGTCAATATTGTCATGAGTATGGGAAGATATCATATACATGTATGTAAATGGAAAAATCAAAAACCTTGATTAATAAGTTTCAAAAACGAACTCAAAATTTTCTATTCATCTTTATCTCTGTCAGCCGGCAAATATGGACATATACAAAAACTATGTAGTGACAGGTCAAAATTTCTGTTCCTTTGACTCGACAAAATGCTAAAGTTAACACAATGCGAGGAACTGTATGCAGAATGATGTATTTTTTTTGGATAAGAATGAAAAGAGGAGATTCCTACTTGAAAATGTAAATTAATGTTTGTTTAATAAATAATAAAAAAAGGAAGTTTACTGCCGGTCGGTTCTTCCAGATCAAACCAAGGGCCTAGGTAGACAGGGATGCCGCCATGGCAGACAGGGGTGTGGCCATGTGATATATATGGGTTTTATATTTTATGTTCTTTGACAATCATACAAGTTTTGTATCACAAATGAAGTACTCTTTTTATCCACCTTATTTTTGACGGAAACACGGAGGCAGCGAGTTTGTGTGAGACTTCCGCCCGCTCACTTCCGGTCACTGGATAGCTTGCTGGAAAGCAACACATGCGCCCACCTCGTCTCGAATTATTCGTAATTATGACTTCGAGGAGTACAGTGCAGTTAGAGGATGTCACAATAATTGGCGTAAAAGAAAGGTTTACATGGCGGAGGAGTGTTATATTCATCGGCCGCGTACGAGAGCTGAGTGTGGATGTGAGGCGCCCTACGACTTTCACCCCCCGCCGAAGAATGAACAATCCTTTCGTCTTTGGTTGAAAGCTTTGAATTTGAAGAAACCACCGAAGCGACCGTTCGTGCGTTTGTTTTCACTTCGTCGACAAGAGACCTACAGCAGACCACCCGATACCAGAAAAGTGGCTGGGTTATGAACTTCCATTAAAAACTCCGAGGAGGCGCCTCAAGAGGAGGGCAGACACAGGTAAGCTTTAGCATTTTTGATTGCTGTTTTTAACTCTTCTCCGTTTGTGTCCCTCGTGTTTACGTATATGCTCTCACATGAAATCAGCGTTTAAGTTTGTTCTCTCTGTATTTTTATTATGTCTATCTGTATATTTTCAATCCCTTCTTGTATGGAGTACCGTCTGTAAAGTTACACAAAAATGTACAGTAATATTTTGGGGTATTTAGCCTGTCAAGAGATAAAACTGTGGTTATTTTGTTGATATTGTGATGTAATTTATATATGTTTAAAAGTTAAATAAATAAAAGTTAAATTAGATTACCAAGCTATATATTTAGCTGTAAACATAACATTTAGTTTGTAAACAATATATGTAATCTGGACCTAAATATTTAGTTTAAAAACTGTTAAGTTAGCAAATTGAATACATATTTTACAAAGAAAATTTTAATAATTAATATAAAGACGAATATTCATCATCATTATTATTAATATGGGCTATAAATCATAAAATATTTGTACTTTTTGACTGTGTAACTGTACAAATGGCCCCACAGATATTAGCACAAGGTGTTTATAAATGTTGGAAGGAATGCATGTCATAAGATTATTTGAATGAGCTCTGACATATACATTTTCTTTATATGTTTTATGTTTGCTAAGCTGATTGTGGGCTTTTGTGGTTTTGTGCTTGACAGATGACAGCCACTGTGATGTTGGGGCTGACCAAGCCGCTTCACAGTCAGAGTCACCGATGCATAAAGATGCTGACACTCAGTGGGAGGTTCAGGCACTGATAGATCACACCTACGTAGGACAAAAGAAGGATGTATGCAACAGAGAAACACAATGTGGTGGACAAGAACCTCTTGCCCATGGCATTCTGAAGAATGACACTAGCTGTGTATTATACACAAGCCTTTCTCTCTGTGCCTTTTTTGATCTTGTTAAATATCTGGAACAGTTCTATAAAGCAAATTTTAAGACACACTTAGTGGATCAAATATTGATGACCACAATGAAACTTAAGTTAAATCTACTCCAGGCCGATCTTGCGGAACGTTTTGCTGTATCCCAGGGATTAGTGAGCCGGATCATCTCCTACTGGATCGACACAATGGAGGAGAACATGAGGATCTACATTCCTTGGCTTTCACGGGAGACAATCCGGAGCACAATGCCTCAGTGCTTCCGGGAGACGTTCCCCAACACCACCTGCATCATTGACTGCACAGAGGGGAGTCATACAGCCATTATTATTCAAGTAAGACTATTAAGTATTTAGTTGCCATTGCCCCTTTTGGACTTGTTATGTTCATTTCTCCTGCTTATGGAGGTAGGTGTAGTGATAAGTTCATCACTCAGGAGTCTGGGTTCCTGGAGTATCTTCGTCCTGGTGATGAAGTGATGGCAGACAGAGGTTTTCCCATCAGAGATTTGCTTTTTGAGAGAAAAGTTAACCTTGCTCTACCTGCATTCACTCGTAAAGGAGGACAGTTGTTTGATGAGGATGTAACTGCGACAAGAAGGATTGCAAATGTCCGCATACATGTAGAAAGAGTCATCCGGAGACTGAAAGTTTTCAAAATTATCTCCCAGACAGTACCAATCAACTTAGCATACAAAATGGACAAAATCCTGAGGATCTGTGCAGCCCTGGTAAACATGCAGGGTGAAATTATTCACGAGGATGCTGATTGAGCGTGCAGGTTTTGGTTATACAAAAAGATCCAGACTTCCACTGAAATTTCAAATTTGTATATAGTTATTTGACAGTTTACAGGGCCTTGATTGTGCCTTCCTTTGTGTGTGTGTGTGTATATATATATATATATATACACTATATTGCCAAAAGTATTTGCTCACCTGCCTTGACTCACATATGAGCTTAAGTGACATCCCGTTCCTAATCCATAGGGTTCAATATGACGTCGGTCCACCCTTTGCAGCTAGAACAGCTTCAACTCTTCTGGGAAGGCTGTCCACAAGGTTTAGGAGTGTGTTTATGGGAATTTTTGACCATTCTTCCAGAAGCGCATTTGTGAGGTCGCACACTGATGTTGGACGAGAAGGCCTGGCTCTCAGTCTCCGCTCTAATTCATCCCAAAGGTGTTCTATCGGGTTGAGGTCAGGACTCTGTGCAGGCCAGTCAAGTTCATCCACACCAGACTCTGTCATCCATGTCTTTATGGACCTTGCTTTGTGCACTGGTGCACAGTCATGTTGGAAGAGGAAGGGGCCAGCTCCAAACTGTTCCCACAAAGTTGGGAGCATGGAATTGTCCAAAATGTCTTGGTATGCTGAAGCATTCAGAGTTCCTTTCACTGGAACTAAGGGGCCAAGCCCAGCTCCTGAAAAACAACCCCACACCATAATCCCCCCTCCACCAAACTTTACACTTGGCACAATGCAGTCAGACAAGTACCGTTCTCCTGGCAACCGCCAAACCCAGACCCGTCCATCAGATTGCCAGATGGAGAAGCGCGATTCGTCACTCCAGAGAACGCGTCTCTACTGCTCTAGAGTCCAGTGGCGGCGTGCTTTACACCACCGCATCCGACGCTTTGCATTGCACTTGGTGATGTATGGCTTGGATGCAGCTGCTCGACCATGGAAACCCATTCCATGAAGCTCTCTGCGCACTGTTCTTGAGCTAATCTGAAGGCCACATGAAGTTTGGAGGTCTGTAGTGATTGACTCTGCAGAAAGTTGGCGACCTCTTCGCACTATGCGCGTCAGCATCCGCTGACCCCGCTCCGTCAGTTTACGTGGCCTACCACTTCGTGGCTGAGTTGCTGTCGTTCCCAAACACTTCCATTTTCTTATAATACAGCTGACAGTTGACTGTGGAATATTTAGGAGCGAGGAAATTTCACGACTGGATTTGTTGCACAGGTGGCATCCTATCACAGTTCCACGCTGGAATTCACTGAGCTCCTGAGAGCGACCCATTCTTTCACAAATGTTTGTAAAAACAGTCTGCATGCCTAGGTGCTTGAATTTATACACCTGTGGCCATGGAAGTGATTGGAACACCTGATTCCAATAATTTGGATGGGTGAGCAAATACTTTTGGCAATATAGTGTATATATATATATATAATTATTTTTCCAGATTTATATTGTGCACTACTGATGAATTATAATAAAAAAGTGTTCACAATTATTGTTAGACATTTAAGTTTACAGATACAAAAAAACATGTGTCCAAATAAAATCTCTATTAATAAATTGTTCAGTCCAATGTAATTTGTGCTTAGTTATTTTGATCAGTCTGTCTTACCCAGATGTAAAGAACTGTAGTGTATCTTATGTGCATAAACAAACAAGAAGATGCAGTCTTTTACAAATTTATTTTATTATTTCACTTATGGAAACATTTTAATTATTATAAACAAATTCTTATTCTGTCATAAAAATAAAAACACCAAGGAACTGGCATAACAAAGCGTCATAACGGTTAACAGTTGGGTAGCATCACATAGCACAGAAACAGGAAAGCTGGTGTGGCACACACATACTGTGGGTTAAAGATTAGAATCTCAACTTATTTACATAGATTTTCATATTTTTTGCACAGTGTCAGTCTGCCTGCCAGAAACTCATCTACAATCCTTGGCAGCATCTGACTAAAATAGAATGACTTGAGTTTAGGTAGAATTTGTAAACAATATTCCAAATCAAATGGGACATCAATAACAATTTTCTCTGATGGAGCCCACCAGGGGCGTCTCTAGGTTTAAGAGACAAGGGTGGCTCAGCCCCTAGAAGATATTGCGCGCATTTTTTCAGTGCACCTGCTAAGGCGTTGTCTAAGACAAGGGTGTAACTTTGTGTTGAAAGTTGTTGGGGACGGCTCATAAGGAAAGGGAGCTACCTGCGCGACGCCTTTTTTTTTTTGTTGGAAAGGATAAAGCCAAAAAAATGCGAATAACATTTATCAATTTAATGCTTACAGTTGAAAACATAACTGTTACGGTACAATATTCACTTATATATTTTGTGCAAAAAATATCATATAAATCTAAACAGACAGTACAAATCAAAGAAATCAAATAAATATATCAATTTTGTAGAACATTTATTGACAGTCAATTTTGGGTCACTTTTTAAAATTAATTTACTTTTAAACCAGGACTCGGACAAGATCTTATGGGACCTTAAGCAGAATATGATTAAGCAACTCCGTCTTTCTGTCAAGAACATCCACCAGCAGGGTATCCAGGGGGGGATTTACCATTAGGCAATACTAGGCAGTTGCCTAGGGCCCCAAGTTCTGGGGGCCCCATAAAACTCTGTTTCCATGTATGGTTAATACAACTATTCCTTATTTGTGCACATTAATTATGTTTTTGATAAAAATCCTTTGGCTAAAATGCCATCAGAACGCTGATAAATAGAGAGGAAAAAGGGACAAGAAGAGAGGGACAAAACCTAGAACAAATAATGGATGTCTATTCTATTAACATTTCTCTATCTGTAGAATGGGTCTGTTTTATGGGTTTACTTCTCAGGGGGCCCCCTGCCTGTCTTTGCCTATGGCCCCAAATTTCCTAAATCCGCCCCTGAGGGTATCACTACTGATTTGATAGAATCTGGGAGAGCGGACTATGTTCAACCATCCATTTTCTTTAACCTTATCCCTCAGTGGGATCAGGAGGTGCTGGTGCATATCTCCAGCCACGTTCTGGGTGAGAGGGGGGATCACCCTGGACAGGTCACCAGTCTGTCGCAGTATGTTCAACCAGCTTAAAAGTAATCGGTAATCAGAGTTATGTGTTCTTTATGTTCAACCTAAACACCAACTCTGATAGACCATCAGTAGAGCAGGTGTTTAAATTAATCAATCACTGCTTAATAAACGCAAAATAAACAACCCTCTAAAAACGGAAAACTGTAATGGACTGAAAGTCCTGTTTTTTATGTGGGAAATTATTTGCGTGTGTTTTAGTAATTCTGATATATTGGCGCTGTTGTCTGTTTCTATGGCAACGATACTGAATGTAGTGTAGCTTAGAGACCTGCATGTGTCGAGTTTTACCAACCCGCACCCGCCCGAACCCGTTAGGATGACTACCGAACCCGACCCGTCACCCGCGGATATCTTCAATTCAAATGTTATGGGGAGAGGGCGGAGGGGGGTGATGGGGAGAAAGCGAGAGGCAACAGATTCTTTTTTTCTGAGTTATTTGTCGGGGTTTGTGGACGGTGAGCAGCGGGGAGAACTTTTTTTATTTTCTTTCTGAGGAGCGGCATGAATGGGGTTTTAATCAGATATACACAGCACCGAAAGCAAAATACGTGTACAAAATATTGGTGGGGACATGTCCACACCAGTCCTTAAGGAAGTTACGCCTATGATTGTTCAGATTAACTTGTCTTCTTTATAGCTTTTATTCGGTGCTTTACTGCATTTGTTTTGGGAAAATATGAGGAAAAAATAAATACAGAAAAAAAAAATTTTTTTTTTTAAATCGCAAAATAATTATAGGGTGGCTAATGCCAAAGAAAGGATGACTGAAGCCACCCTTAAATAGGTCTAACGACGCTTATGGAGCCCACATAAGTAGCTTGCATTTCTCAAGCTGTGTGCAAAACATGCCAAGTTGGACTTGAAGATAGTACCCACGGGAACCATTTTGTTGCAGCCGTGGAACCCCATCTACCATCTTCACATCTGTGAACTTGCTGGAAAAAACATCAGCCAGAGATGCACAGTTTTTGGTCAGAACAGGACATTTAATCTCCAGCAGCTCTGTCGAATTAACGACACCATCGGGGCTTGCAGAAAGCCATGGTTCTGTGACACTCACTACGGTGCCCCTCTTTTCTACCACAGAACCACAGCTTTCCAGCCATGCATAGGCCACCTCCTCATTCTCCTGGCCATACCTGGTTGCAGTGTTCCCATGGAACCTAGGAAACTTTTAGGGACTAAATTGCGCTGTGTGCCTGAATTCCAGTGCCGCTGCTCATCTGTGCAGGACCATCCAGTGAGACCTTTCGATACAGCATACTGCACCTTTAAAACAAAGTTTAAAAACTACCATGAGTTTTTTTTTTATATATTATGATAATATTTGTATATCAAAAATATATGCAGTTAATAGTGAAAAAGGCACACAATCTGTTGATTTAAAATAAAAATATTATTCATAAAGACTAGTGAATTTTATTTCACAATTTTATTTTGCAAGGTCTCCCTTGCAAAAGAGATTTTTAATCTCAATGGGTATTACCTGGTTAAATAAAGGATAAATAAATAAATAAATAAAATGCCTTCAAAGCCTACCTTCCATAAAATCGCTGCAGCATGACTGCAGGATTTCCCCAAACCCGCAACACAGGTGCACCCGGCCGTCTCAACAGTGCCGGTTGATGTGGTCAGGATCCATGCCGAATGAGCGTCGGATTTGCTTTGGCTTGGGTTGACATCAGCTTTCAGGAATATCAGATCGTTGATGTTGTTACTGATTAACACCTTGCCAACTTTTCCGCTGTGGAGGTACTGATACGCCTCTTTACTCTTGTAGTTACCCTCATATGTAATATGAGGAAATTTTTTCATATCATCCTCCCACTCACGAATAGTTCGAGGGTGTGGCACTGACCTGCCACTCTGATCGCTTAGCAAATTAGGAAAATGTTGCAACGACATTGATTACTAAATCTGTTAAGCTAGCGATAGTTTGCATAGGAAAGCGCTGAAACGGAAGTGCGGCACACACAAACGGAAGTTGAACCCAGAGTTACTTCCGCGTTCCAAAATAAGGTGGATATAAGTTTGTATCGAAGCAGGACCATTTTTTTTTTTACACTGTGTCCATGAGCTCTGGGGAACAGATACTGGGCATAATGAGCTCTGGGGAGGGTCAGTAGCTCTGGGAAGGTAACACAGATGAAGAAGTGATTGGTACCAGGTGCTGGGCATGAAGTAACTTGTTTTTGTATTTGATCATTATGTCATTTTGTTTTTGGTTTCGGCTGTCCACGAGCCCTGGGTGGGTTCGGGGATGCCGGTTCCATATTTTGGTTTCTGTAATCATGCACTCCAGGCGTGAGAGGGAGCGGTCACTTTTCCTGATTGGGTGAAAGATTTTACTTTGAAGTGTGCCATAAATGGCACATTTTTATTCTAGCAGAAACAGTTTGTGTGTTCATCTTTATTGCCGAACGGCGGACAGGGGTACAGCCATGGCAGACAGGGGTACAGCCATTGGGTGCCGCTATTGCAGACAGGGGTACAGCCATGGCGGACAGGGGTACAGCCATGGCGAACAGGGGTACAGCCATGGCAGACAGGGGTACAGCCATGGCAGACAGAGCTGCTGCCATGGCAGACAGGGGTGCCGCCATGGCAGACAGGGGTACAGCCATTGGGTGCCGCTATTGCAGACAGGGGTACAGCCATGGCGGACAGGGGTACAGCCATGGCGAACAGGGGTACAGCCATGGCAGACAGGGGTACAGCCATGGCAGACAGAGCTGCTGCCATGGCAGACAGGGGTGCCGCCATGGCAGACAGGGGTGCCGCCATGGCAGACAGGGGCGCCTCCATGACGGACAGGGGCGGCGACCCTGGCAAGGCAGTAACCCGCGCAACTAGGCGTTCGTAAGCAACCCTAGCAGACTGCCAGTGCCAACCTCCACCCGTCATTTATGCCAAACTTCAAAGGAGAATCTTTCGCCCAATCAGGAAAATGATTGCTCCCTCTCACGCCTGTAGGGCATGAATAAAGAGACCAAAATATGTTTCCGGCATCCCCTGAACCCAACCAGGGCTTGTGGACAGCCGAAACCAAAAACAAGTTACGTTATGCTCAGAGCATGGCACCGAGAGCTCGCGAAATCTTGTAAAACTTGTATGACTGTCAAAGAACATAAAATATAAAATCCATATTTATCAGAGAGTTAAACTGAAATATGTTTGACCTGGAGCTGAATTGATTTTTGTTAATAAACTATTATATTTTGAACAGAAGTTGTGGTGAATTTATTCCATGTATGTGCTGAATTAACTGTTTGACCATGATTAGTGCTCGAATCCCTCTTTCATTTATTGTTCTAACGCACAGCTAGTAGGGCGTCTGTTCATAAACAGTATTTACCAGCCGAAAAATAATATCTGATTAAATAAGATATTTACCACTCCTACTGGGGAGGGCAATAAACATCTTAAAGTATCAAAAATATAAATTGACAGCAGCTCATTAGATCATTTGGATCACGTGCAGCCTGGTGCCGGACGCTCCCGAGTTCTTTACCGTATTAACAGGAGAAGCGGTGCAGTGAAGTTAGACACTGTCGTTGGACAACATGCAGTGATTTATAAATGCTTTAAATCAGATGGGTTCGGACTAGCCAGCAGCTGATCCAGAACGCAGTCCACTAATCTGTGACCTCTGGTATAGACTGCAAAACAGTGTCAACAGTGGGTGGTGAGGTTGCTTGAGGACCCAGATGCAGAGACGAATGAAGCAGAGATGAGTTCTGACAGATTTAATTTAAGAACACAGGAAACAGAGGCAGCAATCCAGTAATCCAACTAAAATGTTAAACAAACCAAAAACCATGGAGATATCAGAGGAAAACAATCCTGAGTAGCCAGGGTGAGACGAGCTGAGAAGACAAGTACAGCAATGACAAGGAACCAGCACTGAGTGACTGCAGAGGTGGAGTATTTAATCATTAGTTTGCAGCCCTAGTTTTCACTAATAAGAGGGGAGACTTTTTGATTAATTATACAGAGTGGAATATCTGAAGCCTTTATTTTTAATCATTTTAGTAATTATAAAGTAGCTTACAGATGATGAAATTATGTTTTTGATGTGACATTAATCCGTGTATCATTCGTTCTTTCTATTTTCAATTGCCAATCAAAAAATAAAGAATTGACTGGTTATTTTGTTTTTTATGGTTAAACCAAAAACGAAAAAAGGATTGGTTTTTCATATTTCAATTCTAAGCTCAGATCAAGAATACGAAATGGAAAAACGGACAGCAACGCAGAATTTGATTTTAATATTTAATCGGTACAGTTTACGTGACCCGGAAGTTTGGTGGAGCGTTAGCTAAAAAAACTATTGGCTTACCCCCACCACGTTCGATCAAACTGCACCAGATAAGGCAGTCGGACCTATCAGCCATGGACAGTTACGTTTTATTTCGAGGATCCAAGCGTGTGACTCTTAAGGAGGAGGACATGACAACGGAGAAAATTTGCAGGATTTTCCAGGTATAACTTTTTTCTTGAAACTTTTCTGTGCACTGTACTTTTAACTAGCAACAACAAACAGCTTCTCGATCAACATAGTGTGTGGTTCTAGCGTCGCCATGGTAGCCACTTCATTACCCCAACTGCTGCGCAAAGAGCTATTTCCGGGTCACGTAAACTGTACCGATTAAATATTAAAATCAAATTCTGCGTTGCTGTCCGTTTTTCCATTTCGTATTCTTGATCTGAGCTTAGAATTGATATATGAAAAACAAATCCTTTTTCGTTTTTGGTTTAACCATAAAAAACAAATAACAAAATAACCAGTTAATTTTTTATTTTTTGATTGGCAATTGAAAATAGAAAGAACGAATGATACACGGATTGACATTAATATGATTAGCATTTTTACAGGATTCAGAAGGAGCTCTGGGGGCATAAACTCCTCCCGCTCCCTTAGATCCTCCTCCTCCATCCACCTCACTGTACCCCCAGCTCGTCTTGTCACCATGGGGAGCAGAGCCTTCAGCCGCTCTGCTCCCCAGCTCTGGAACTCACTTCCTCCCGACCTCCGCAGTATTGACTTTCTCCCCTTATTCAAAGCCAGACTCAAAACCCATCATTTGGAAACTGCAAAGTGATTCATTTGCATCTCTAACCATTACTAACAATTATCTTTTCATTGTTCATCTGATCATTACTTTCTTTGCATGCCTTGTTAAATTCTACTAATTTTTGTTAATGAAGTGATTAACTATTGACTAATTGATGAACTGTTTGATTGCATTTTCGTGGTAACAAACCTGAGGGGTCATTTACTTTTGCCCTGTTTGTAGATACTGACAGTGAGGCTGTCAGGGAGCAGGCATGATCATTCAGAGGCCCATTTAAGAAGAATCAGGAGGTTGTTTTGCTTAAATATGTTTTTTTATAGGCTGTGATTGTAACAATCCTTAAATATTAACATTTTTCTTCCAGGACAGGCTGGCAAAGTCTCATCCTTTATTGTGTTTTGTTAAAGATGTGCATTAACCCTTACTTTCCCAGCAGGTACAGAAGTCCTGGCAAATGAAATGAACAACTTGACTGAAAGCAGCCAGAGAGAGAGGGGTTCAGATGGTTGAAACCTTTGATAAGAGGATTTAAATAGGTTCTGACTGACTAGACTGACTTGGTTAATAACTGGACTGGATCCGAATCATTGATTAGGACATCCGAGAGATGGTGTAAGAATGTAGCATGCCAAATACAGTGTTTAGAGATTGTGAGCAACATGTTTTGTTCCTGGCTGAAGGCCATTCTGGAGAGCTCTGAGTTTGTTTTAATTTCTCTGTGGTTCTGATTTAACCTATGAGGTACAGATGGATATGGTGGTTTGAAGCTCGAGGACTTTTGTTGGGGTGGAATATGGTCTCCATTAAGAGCAGTCATGCTGACAGAGGCATTAAATGAATGACATGATGAACCTATACATTTTGGGAGAGATTGGATACACCACAGGGGGTTTTGTTTTCTTATATGTTTGTCATTGTTTCTGTTTGTTTGCTAACATCTTAGGTTTAGGTTGTTTTGTTTGAATAGCACTGATAACACTACGGATGGAAATGTTTCAAAATGAACAATGGTCTTTTTGTTTGGAGAGACATTGGACACTTTCTTTCTTGAGTCACAGGAAGGATTACACTACAGGGGACACAGAGACTAATTTTGCACCTAAACTTCAGAAGGATGGATGTTTTAAAAACATCCGTCGATCATCATGGGAACCATCAGATCTCTCTCTAACACGGTGGATGAGTTGGCGGCTTTAACTTACCATGAAACATGCTACCGAGAGACTAGCCTCCTATGCCTATCAGAGATGTGGCTAATTGTGCTAACTCCGGACTCTCGAGTAAACATGGACAGATTTCATCAACTTCTTGCTGACAGAACCAGGGAGAGTGTTAAGAAGAGTGGAGGGGTCTGGCTGTGTTTGTAAACAATAGATGGTGTTACTCTGAACACCTATCCATTAAAGTGATGCTCTGCAGCAAAGACATTGGGTTGCTAGGAGTTAGCATTAAGGTACAACTACCTGCCCCAGGAATTTACACATGTTATTATGATATCTGTGTATATCCTGCACAATACCACCACAGGCTCTTTTCTGATCTCTGGGAACTTCAACCATGTCTGCGCATCTTCCACCCTTCCCACATTCACACATTACGTTAACTGCCAGATCAGAGAAAATAAAACACTGGATCTACTGAATGCCAAGAGTAAGCTCTCAGGAACTGTTTCTCCAATACTGTGTGGGAAGAGCTCTGTGCTTCTAATGAACAGGACATCAATAGTACCACAGACTGCATCACCAATCACATTAACTTCTGCATGGACAACACTGTGCCTATCAGAAAGATTCATCACTTCTCCAACAGCAAACCATGCATCAGCCCTTAGGTTAAGGCACTTCTGAAAGAATAAAGGAGATCCTTATCAGGGAGCAAGGAGGAGCTGGGTGCAGAGCTGAACGAACTGAGGAAGAAAATCAGGGATGGGCAGAACAGCTACAAGAAGAAGACAGAGGATCAACTGCAGCAGAACAACATTAGAAGGATCTGGAAAAGAAGACAATCTCAGGCTAAAATCAGAACACCCAGGCTGTTGGAGACTTGAAGTGGGTTAACGATCTGAACCAGTTTTTCAACAGGTTTAATCAGCCACCCACCCCTCCGTCCAACCAAGAACCCCCTGCTGTTACCTTTACCTTCTTCGATGACTGACCACTTCAAACCTCCCAGCTCCAAACCATCATCCAACCCCCCCACTCCAAAGAATTCCACCATACAGCCCACCCCTCCTCCCCCATCTAACGAGCTGCGAAAGATCAAGGTGCGAAAGGCTTCGGATCCAGATGGCATCAGTTCCAGGATTCTGAGATGTTTCTCAGATAAACTGTGTGTCATCTTGTGCTATATCTTCAACCTTAAGGTGCAGTTGGAGATCTTTTCTCACGCATTTTTCAGCATGTGGCCTAAAAATCTCCCCACAACCACTTTGCAAGCAGTGAAATAGAAGGTCTGGAAGTGAAACAAAAATAAATGGTCCCCGCTACTGTGAGAAATCAATGAATAACCCCAACCAATCACAAAAGACGGTCCGTTGTACACGATTGGTTCCTGACACGTCGATCATGGTCAGCTATTTGTCCCTCCCCCGTGCGTGTACCCTGACACATGAACGAATCGACCCCCCCAATGCTCGTGCAAGACGACATGGCAGGAAGCTAGCCACCGTTATGCTACGTTCACACCTAAAGCAGCAAGAGCAGCAAAAAGGTGCGTGCTGCTTCATTTTTGATGCTTGATACATGTTAAGTTCTGATGCGAGGCTGAGGCATCTTTGTTAGTGTGACCAGATTTGGGTTTATGAAAAGGAGGACACTTTTTTTGTGGACTGCTGGGTCGCTGACTGGACTGGACCTCAACAGAGAGCCACGGCTTGCCCGTCCTCAGCCAGAGGAGGGGGGCTGGGGACCGGTAAGGCAGAAGCAAGGGGCCGCCTATATCCAGGCTACCGTTACCGGGTCAGATTCGGTTGCTCCGTCCCCTGACTTGATGATTTTGAAATTCCCCCCCGACATTTTTTTAGGTCTGAAAAGTGGGACATGTCCGGGAAAAAGAGGACGTCTGGTCACCCTATCTTGGCTGCTCTGGCTGCACGGTGGAAAAAGTGGGTCTGATGCGCGTTGGGGCGGAGCTACCCTACCCTTTCTTTGCCTGTAACAATGGCAGCTTTATTTGCTGTGATCAGAGGGGAATAAATAGCTTGAATCTATTTTGAAGTGAGAAAATCCACCTGAAAACATCTTCTGTGCAGTCAATCCATCCAGATTACCATCCTGCCTTCAAATTTATTTCTGTCGGAGCCGCTTAGACCCCCGTACACCGGCGGTGCTCTTTCACTATAGGAATCCCATTCAACAGCAGCCAGGATAATAAGAGAGGCTTTTTTAGGCTTTAAACTGTTTCAGAGGCTTGATCATAGCACTCTTCATCATCAGTGCTGCTTGTCTCCCTGCCAGCAGCTGCTCAGATGCGCTGTAGAGAGCAAGTACGTCATGTGTTTTGAAGGCATGGTTTCAAGGGGTGGTCTGAAGGTAGAGGCATGGTTGTGTATGTTTAAAAATATAGCTTGCTTTAACCGTTTTTCCAAGATCTCCTACAGCACCTTTAAGCCTGAGGCTGGGAGAAGTACCACAGCTGTGGAAGACCTCTTGTTCGGTACCGCGGAGCCAAAGACAAAACATCCAAAGGACCTAAGCAGCTACAGGCCCGTAGTGCTGACTTCTCAACTCATGAAGACCCTCGAACAGGGAGTAGTTGGTCTTACACCATCTACTCCCCCTGGTGAAGACTTCATTGGATCCACTGCAGTTTGCCTACCCTCCTGGGATTGGCGCAGATGATTCCATTATCTTCCTCCTGCACCAAGCTCTCACTCACCTAGAAAAACCTGGAAGCACTGTAAGGATCATGATCTTTGATTTTTCAAGTGTTTTCAACATTGTTCAGCCAGTACCCCTAAGGGACAAGCATGCAGCTTTCAACAGTGGACCAGCACATGCCCAATTGGATACTGGGCTACCTCACTGGCCGTCCACAGTATGTGAGGGCACAGGGCTGTGTCTAAGATAGGTTGGTCTGCACTATAGGGGTCCCACAGAGAACAGTGCTACCATTCGCCATCACCGTCTACACTGCAGACTTCTCCATCAACTCCTCACGCTGCCACCTCCAGAAGTTTTCTCACGTTTCGGCCATACTTGACCTAATCACAGGTGGGGACGACTCAGAGTACAGACAGTGCACTGAGGACTTCGTGGTGTGGTGCCAGCAGAACCACCTTCTGATTAATGCAGGGAAAACCAAGGAGCTAGTGGTGAACTTTCGCAGAAGCGGAACCATCCCACTGTGAGCGGCCATTGAGCAGAGGTGTCAAGTAGCGAAGTACAAATACTCTGTACTGTACTTAAGTACACTTTTTAGGTATCTATCCTTTACTCCATTACTTATTTTTCTTCCTACTTCTGACTTCTACTCATTACATTTTCACACAAGTATCTGTACTTTCTATTCCTTACATTTTTAAAACAAAGGTTACTCATTACTCTTGGCTTCAGTTTAATATTTATAAATATTTATTTCACGTAATGTGTGCCATCCAATGCAGATCATTGGCTCCATCCACACCTAGTGAGAACTAGTGTAATTGGATGAGTCATATAACGCAAACACTCATTGGTTAGCTATTCGTCAAATTTGTGCTGACGCAAAAGGAAATAATCAGAAGCGGGTGTTCTTTAAGCTGCAAATGTTAAGACAAACAAGACCTCCCGCATCCTTGGCCCTATCTCGGAGAATTTTTCAAAATAGTCGGGAGCAAAAATGACTCGTGGAAAATGCTATGCAAACTCTGCAAACCCAAGACCCACGTTATTTTGGCGTTCAAGAACTCTCCCTCCAATTTGAAAAAACATGTAGAGGTAAGTTGTAAGCTTATTCTTTGTTACTACCGAACTGTGATAATGCATATTTTGCTGCAGCTTGGCTAGCATAGGGACATGCCAAGACATGTCCGCGTAGCAGCTAAGATTGTCGAAGGCGTTAGCCTTGCCTCTTTGATTTTTTCGGAATAAGGTGCCCCCAATCTCTACAGTGTGAGCTATTTCGAGACTCATAAGGGCCCGTTCCTATACCACGGCCCCGTCTCATTCATCGGTTCGATGATTTGGCAGCAAGAGAGAGGAGGCAATGAATCAAAGGCAAAAACAGTTAAAGGAATAGTACACCCAAAACATAATTAGCCTTTCATCTCGTTTGGTCTGCCGCTGTTTCCGTAGGCTCGTGAACGTGCTTTCAGGAAACCCTATACACTATTGTTTATGCTCTAAAAACATTCTAAATGACTTCGTTTCGAGTAAATTATGGACGCTACCCACTCAGGACACATGGAATACATTGGACGAGCAGTATGGAGGAATATTGGCACGTTTTTTGTGGACTTTTATGGACCTTTCTGCCTCGGGCTCTATGGGCCTCTGTCAGCAGACAGCAAGAAGCCTCCCAGATCTCCAGATGCATTTAAGATATCAAAAAAGTACTCCAGAGTGTTGTTCAGCATGGGGGTGAGTAGAAAATGAAGGCTAATACTGTTTTGGGTGTACTATTCCTTTAAACATATACTTATTACAATTTGGAATTCCAAAGTGGGAGACAATTTACAAGTTTTATCACCGAAGCGGTTATCCTAATCTTAACCCAAAAATGCTCTCTGTGAGTTGTAAAAGTGTGTCTCAGCGCCATCACGTTTGCACCCTGCTTTTCAACCCAGGGGCGGCTCCAAGAGGGGGCCGGACCGATCCTCCCCTGAGCTGCCTGCAGTCCAGTGCAGACACTGAGTCTGCCCAAAACATGTGTTACCTGACAATTGACCGTTAAATATAATCTATGACCCTAGCTTGGTTCCTGGGAGTCAACTGAAACAACATTGAGACCTTGAGAGAAGAATCTTAATAGCGTTATCTGCTCACAAGGCTGTCATAAATCCCCCGTTCCATCCCGTGTCTGGTACACGCCTGCTGAAGTCTGAATCCCCTTTTGTGCTCTGGAGACATTCTCATATTTAGGTTACTGGGTTTAAAGTTGATATCTATTTAACTTCAAAATACACTATTAATATATAAGTAATTATATATTTCCATAACAGCTACTACACTTTTGTAAGCTTAAAACGTCTAATTTCTGGTTTATTTTGCCATGTTAAGTAATCGTGTGCCTTCAGCGTTTTTCACTTTCTTCAATTGTGTCAGTTGTGCGTCCTAGGCAATTGAATTAATAATTTCAAAGCCTTCCTTCATGTCATCTCTCCAAAATTGCTTGAATTCAATATCCAAATATTTTCATCACGTTTTTACCCTGGGCAATTGTGTCCAAGTGTGAATTGTGTGAGATGGTGGCCACTTAGTGTATAAGTAAAGGAAATGTGGCTGAACAAAAGTGTAACAATGCTGACCGTGCCCTCGTAATGAACTAATTATTAAATGTTTTGTTGTATATTTTGCAGAGAAAACACGGAAATCATTTAGAGAGATACAAAGCCCTCACTTCAACGGCCCCCAAAAGAAAAGCAGACGGAGCACCACCACAGCAAGGCCCAGCACCCAAACAAGCCAGATTATGGGGTAACAGGCCAGTGTCCCAGGCCAGTGTCGATAAAAAAATCCTTTACTATGTTGTGCAAGGTCTACATGCAACTAACACCGTGGAACAGCAGGGATTTATAGATCTCATACAGCATCTCCAGCCTAATTTAAATGTCATGTCCCGCAACACTCTAGTCAACAAAATTCAGAAAGCCTCTCTTGAAATGAGAAACAATTTAAAAGCAGCAATGAGCAAAATTGATTTCATTGGCACAACAACAGATTGCTGGACAGCATACAGGGGTGGATTTCTTGGCGTAACATCACATTGGATAGACCCTCAGAGTATGAAAAGACAGTGCGCTGCCCTAGCCTGTAAACAGATAACTGGGCCACACACCTTCTCTGTCCTTGCCAGTGCATTAAACCAAATTCACAGTGAATTCAACATCCGAGACAAAATCACACGCACCACGACTGACAATGGGTCCAAATTCATAAAAGCTTTTAAGCTATATGGGCAAACTGATGAAAACAACAACCCAGGTCCTAGTGTCGAGAGAGCTGAAGCCAAAGATGACAATGATGATGGGAGTGATGACGAACAGGAGAGTGAGGGGATGGAGTTCGTTGAGGCTGGAGCGATACTTGATGAGGATGACTGCCTGGAATACCAACTACCCAGACACCATCGCTGCGCTTGCCACCTTCTTAATTTGGTGTCAACTGTTGATGTTGAGGAGGCCAATGTCAACAGCGCCTACAAGCGGGTTTCACGCTCAGCTTTTTCGAAGTGTTGGGGACTTTGGAACAAAAGCGCAAAATCTACCATAGCAGCAGAGGTCATTGAAAATAACTGCAAACTGCAGTTATTGAGGCCAAATGCAACAAGATGGAATTCCCAGTTCTTGGCAGTTGAGAGGATCATCAGAATTACAAGGGAGCAGGGAGAAGGGGCCATCACAGCTGTATGCAGCGCACTGAAGATAGCCTTGTATGTACCAACACTTTTTATTTTTTGTATTATTTCAATCAGTATGAACAGAAAAGATATAAAATACACATTAATGCATGTCCTCTTATTACAGTATGTTTTACTAACTCATTGAGCAGATGATTTGTAACATTTATTAGTTACTTAATTGAAGGTGTTTTCTGTTCTTTCTCTGATTCAACAGGTTCACACCTGTTGAGCTTGCATTCCTGGCCAAATACATGAAGACCATGGCCCCGGTGGCGAAGGCCCTGGATGTCCTGCAGGGCGAGACGAATGTGCAGATGGGCTGGTTGGTGCCAACGATCACAATACTCAAGAATAAGCTCCAAAACCTCCGCCTTTCCACCAAGTTCTGTAGGCCTTTAATTGATGCTCTACTAAAAGGCCTTGAGAAGCGTTTCGAACACGTCCTCACAGATCCGGAGCTGATCGCTGCTGCAATTCTCATGCCCAGATTCAAAACCAGCTGGACAAGTGACGACTCCACCCTGAGACTCGGTAAGTGCTGCTTTTTTTTAACGGTAATACAGGTGGGGGAGGCTGTTGGCACCCTTCAGGATTAATTATTTATTTTTGAACATAGTTTAGGGTTAGGGTTAGAAGTTTTTTGAATGACCAAATCAGGCTTTTTTATTATCCAAAGCAGCTGAAATGCAATAATTTTCCTCATTCAACATGGCACCCTTCACAAGTGTCTTTTAGCAGGGATAAAAGGTATGACATGATATAGGTCAGATGTCATCTGTGGTAGCATTCAGAGAAATACTGGATCAGTCAATATCTAATTGACTGCAGACTATACATTCTATTGGTTTCCATGGCCAGCGTGAATTTCCCTCAAATACCAACCAGTCAAGGAGGGTGACAACTGTTTCAGCTCTAACACACGCATTTGCTGGTGTATTTGTTTATATCCCATATACAGTTAATCATTGTGCAATTTTTTACTGTTGTAATGTCAGTGTTTTTGTCTTTTCCCCATATTCATTAGGCCTTGACTACATCAAAAGTCACTTGAAGGACCAAGCTGAGGGCAACCAAGCTGAGAGCTCGTCGGCTTCTTCAGAGGAGGACTTCTTTTCTTCAATCAAACAGACCAGTTCCCAAGAAAATGCCAAACAGCTGGAGACTTACCTTGGCTCCCCAGGTGATACAATGGATTCAGTTAAGACTTTCCCAGCTATCTGCAACCTTTCCCTGAGGCTCAACACTGCACTCCCAGCCTCAGCTGCATGTGAGAGACTGTTTAGTGTAGCGGGACTGATCTTCCGTCCAAAAAGGGCACGTATTGATCACAAGAACTTTGAGAATCAGCTTCTTTTGAGGCTCAAGAAAGCATTCTGGTAGTCTGATCAGGTATGCTGTCTTGGGGTCTTGATCGTCAGTTATGACTATGGGGAAACCGTGTTATATGCAGTAGAATTTGAAGTTTTAGTTTTTTTGATGGGACTCTAATACTATTAGTTTGAATGCAAAATTGTGGCACTCTCCTACTCTGTACAATTTTCAGAACTTGTTAAGCGCTCTTAAGGGATTTGTTTATAGTGATGTAGAGTTCATTCTCATTTCAGTTTTGGTCTTGACTTGTCAGCTGTGACGGGGGTGGGAAAAACATGAATACCTCATATACTACTGTGTGCGCAGAATGTGTCTTTCTTTCTCTCTCTCTCTCTCTCTCTCTCTCTCTCTCTCTCTCGAGTGCGCATGTGTGAGCGTCTGCTGCATGTGTGGAGTGGAAGGAGAATGAGTGGGAGGTTTCTAAAGGTTTGATTTTCACTTTTTACACTGGTGATTCACTTGTTTCGCACTTTAACACGAGCTGTTTTCACTGTTTCACTGGTGTTTCAATAGTGTCTTTTTTCAGCCGCATCAAGCTTTTAGCTCGGTGCGATGGCCGGGAAAAGTTACGACACTGCAGGCTTTAGGTAGTCTGACGTAGTCCGACTCAATTCTAGTCAGAATATGAGTCTGATACTGCTCCATAGAGCTGTGATTATGGGGCGTGTTTCGAACGAACCAGGAAAAAAAATGCCTCTGCACTCAATTGGATAGACCTACAACCAATAAGAGCAACGGCCATAGCTCTGTTGAACCGTCCATTCCACCTGCTCTTAGCAGCAATGATTTTATGGGATTCTTTATAAATAAGATTGATCTTATTAAAAATAAGATCATAAGCACTCCTCTATCCGCGATTGTACCTGAGGTAGTCATGGAATCTGAACCGGGTTTAGACTGCTTTGATCCAGTTGAACTCTCTGAATTAGCAAAATTATTGTCTTCATCTAAGCCTTCAACTTGTATGTTAGATCCAGTTCCAACCAGGTTATTTAAGGAGGTATTCCCTTTGATCTCCTCCTCCATTTTAGATGTGATTAATCTATCTCTGTTACAGGGATATGTACCTAAAGCTTTTAAGATTGCTGTAATTAAACCTCTGCTTAAGAAACCGTCTCTTGACCCAGATGACTTGGTCAATTATAGACCTATATCCAATCTTCCTTTCTTATCCAAAATTCTTGAGAAAGTAGTTGCCAAACAAGTTTGCGATCACTTCCACCATAATGAACTTTTTGAAGAGTTTCAGTCTGGCTTTAGAGCTCATCATAGCACTGAAACAGCTCTGGTGAAAGTCACTAATGATATTCTCATGGCCTCAGATAATGGACTTGTATCTGTGCTCGTCCTGTTGGATCTTAGTGCTGCATTTGATACAGTTGACCATAATATTCTTTTAGAAAGACTTGAATATTTTGTTGGAATTAAAGGAACAGCACTAGACTGGTTTAAATCTTATCTATCTGATCGAATTCAGTTTGTTCATGTTAATGATAGATCTTCAACACGCTCAAAGGTTACCTGTGGAGTACCACAGGGATCAGTGCTAGGACCAATTCTCTTTACTTTATACATGCTCCCAATTGGTAGAGTTATTAGACAGCATGGGATTAATTTCCACTGTTATGCTGATGATACCCAGCTATATCTGTCTATAAATCCAGATGAAGCTAACCCATTACATAGATTACAGGCATGTCTTGAAGACATAAAAACCTGGATGACTCTTAATTTTCTGCTTCTGAATGCAGACAAAACAGAAGTTATAGTCTTTGGACCAGAGTCTCTGAAAAAGAAACTGATTAGCCAGTCACTTCATTTGGATGGGATTAAACTGATTTCAGATAATAAAGTAAAAAATCTTGGTGTTATTTTTGATCAGGACCTGTCATTTAAATCCCATATCAAAGAGGTTTCTAGAATTTCCTTCTTTCATCTGAGGAACATTGCAAAAATTAGAAATATCCTGTCCAGGGGTGATGCTGAGAAACTAGTCCATGCATTTGTTACTTCAAGGCTGGACTATTGTAATTCTTTACTATCAGGAAGTCCACAAACTGTAGTTAAAAGCCTTCAGCTGATCCAAAATGCTGCAGCCAGAGTTCTAATGAAAATGAAAAAGAGAGATCATATCTCTCCTATCCTGGCTTCTCTTCATTGGCTTCCTGTTAAATCAAGAATAGAATTTAAAATCCTCCTTCTCACATATAAAGCCTTAAATGGCCAAGCTCCATCTTATATCAGAGATCTGATTGTTCCTTATGTTCCTAACAGAGCACTTTGCTCTCAATCTGCAGGTTTACTAGTGGTTCCTAGAATTTCTAAAAGTAGAATGGGAGGCAGATCTTTTAGTTATCAGGCTCCTCTCCTGTGGAACCAACTACCAGTTTTAGTCCGTGAGGCAGACACCCTGTCTACTTTTAAGGCTAGGCTTAAAACTTTCATTTTTGATAAAGCTTATAGTTAGAGTGGCTCAGGTTATCCTGAGCTATCTCTATAGTTATGCTGCTATAGGCTTAGACTTTTGGAGGACATAGGGACCCCCATTTCATCATTCTGCTTCATTCTCTCTCTGTTCTCCTATTCTGCAGAATCTGTTAGTTCAATCTCTAACCTTCTGCTCTCTCTGCTTTTCCTCAGAGTAGCTTTGCCTCGTCTGTTCCTGTTTGGCTGTGACGTCATCCTGGAAAAAAACATCAGCTGTGCTGCTTCTATCAACACCCTTGTTAATAGATGTTGGAGATCGGCCTGTTTTCCAGTGTGGTCCTGTTTCTCTGACCGTGACTGAGTGGATGTGCTCTCTTCGTCCTCTGGCATGGGAGCTGCCTTGGAGCTCGTCTGCCTGGCTGTGTGTTTCCTGGACGGGGCCGCCTTTTACAGCTGCTTTTTGTATCTCTGCTTCTGTCTCCTTGAACCCCAGTCGGCCTCGGCAGATGGCCGCTCACACTGAGCCTGGTTCTGCTGGAGGTTTCTTCCTGTTAAAAGGGAGTTTTTCCTCTCCACTGTCGCTACAAGCATGCTTAGTGTGGGGGATTGTATTTGAGTCAATGAGTCAATGCAATCAACTGGTTTTCCTTAGATAGAAAACTTTGTATCAATTTGACTGTATGATCTGGTTGAACTGTAAAGTGCCTTGAGATGACATGTGTTGTGAATTTGGCGCTATATAAATAAACTGAATTGAATTGAATTGAATTGAGTGCGTGACGTATGTTAAGCGAGGCATAGTTGTTGTCAACAAAAATCAAAGCGTGCAGTTGCACACCTAGAATAAGAAGATGAGCCCTGATCGTGTTTCTCTGTTCCTCTTTTAAAATTAATTTGCTGTCGATATCTTCTAGAACAGACCTAATAGCAGAATCTACTCACCTAAACTCTCCAGCGGCAGCCATTATTGTTGTCACCCAAGCGCGCATTGGTCACGTGGTTGATTACGTTACTGTTGGTCATCTGTCCATCATCGTATAAAGCCCGCCCTGACAATTTGATTGGATCGCCTGACAGTGGGCGATAATACTTGCGCTACTATGGAGCAGAGCCAGACCGAACTTCCCGACCTCAAACTTTGTGGGCGGGACTAAGTTCGGAATGGCACCCAGGCTAGGCTTTAGGAGCCTTTCACGCCGACATGGTATTAAAATACCAGTTGGCGTGGATTTTTCGGTTGAGGAGTGTGGTTTGGCTGTTGGGGAACTTGTTGGGTGTGAAAGTGTGAAGGCAGCGTCCAGGATGAATAATGCAGTGGTTATGTTTTTGGACTCGATTGACAAGGTGAACAGCGTAGTTGAGAGGGGAATTGTTTTGAGAAACACACATACTACTGTTTTCCCTTTAATGAACCCTGCTAAAAAGATCATCCTGTCAAACTTGCCACCTTTCATCAGTGATGATGTATTGATGAAGGAACTGTCACGTCACGGTCAGATCGTGTCGGCAATGAAAATGCTCCCGTCGGGATGCAAATCAGCGAAGCTGAAACACGTTGTTTCATTTCGAAGACAAGTGTTTATGATTCTCAAGAATGATATCGAGGAACTGAGCATAGTGATGAAATTTAAAGTTGATGGCTTTGATTATACTATTTTTGCAACAACTGAAACTATGAAGTGTTTTGGATGTAACCAGGAGGGCCATTCGGTTCGTAATTGCCCTGAAAAAGTTCAAAAAGAGACTGTTCAGGTTAATGAAAATCCAGAGCCAGGGACATCAGCAGATGCTGTGATTGGAGCGACAGTGAGCGCAGCTGGGGAGGGAACTCCGGTGGCTGATGCTGGGGAAGGAGATCAAGAAATCAACCCTGGGGAGGGAGTTTCAACAGGAGACCAAAACCAGTCTAATGTTTCAGAACGTGACATTGAGGAAGTCATTACTTCTCCTGAAGAGAGTAAAAAGAGTCAAACAACTACACAAGAAGAGATGGATGTTGATGACTTAGTTCATAGTGAAAGGAATCTGAACAGGGATGATGAAAGTGTTTTTAAAGTACCAAACACTAAAAGAAAATCTAGAGAAACTAAAGGGGTAAAACCCAAAAAGACTCAGTTGAAAGAAAAGAGTGGGAAGGAAAGTGACTCTGAGGCTTTATCTGATTCTGATAGTGATAGAGAATCTGATTCCTCTATTCCTGATGGACAGAATACTAATGGCTACAGTCTAGAGCAGATTAGAAGGTTTTTGGAAGTAACAAAAGGAAAACGGGATGTGGTCGTAGATGATTTCTTTCCAAATAGAAAATTGTTTGTTGACTCTGCTAAATGGTTGATGAGACAAAGGAATTCCGATGGGTTAAGAGACACTGAAGTGTATAGACTTCGAAAACTGGTGCAAAAGGTCAGAGCTCAACTTTTGTGATTTTCATGAAAGTTAGTGTGGTTTCTTTCCTTTTGTTTTGTTCTTGTGTGAATATGAGCAGATTTAAAATCTCATCTTTAAACCTTAATGGTGCAAGGGATGTGAAAAAAAGGGCTGTGTATTTTGAACTTTTAAAATCTAAATGTATTGATATAGCTTTTGCTCAAGAAACTCATAGTGATGTTGATAATGAGGTTGATTGGAAGAAAGAATGGGATGGAAATCTTGTTCTGAGTCATAAAACTTCGCGAAGTACTGGAGTAGCTATTCTTTTTTCGAGGAACTTTCTTCCAGTTTCTATTGAGACTGAAAACGTTGTTAAAGGAATATTGTTAAAAGTTACTGTTAAGTATGAAAATATAAAGTTTATTTTACTGAATGTGTATGCTCCTGTGAATCCAAGTGAACATTGTGTGTTTTTAGAAAAGGTAGCAGATACACTTTTAAATTGTGTGCCAACAGATTATTTAATTTTAGGAGGTGATTTTAACTGTACAGTAGATGATTTAGATAGGAATCATTTGGAGCCACATCTACAGTCAAGGAAAAAATTGAAACGTATTATTGAAACATTTGATTTAGCTGATGTGTGGCGGTTTAAAAATGGAAAGATAAGGCAATATTCCTGGACTCACTGTAAAGAGAATTATATTACTTTGGCTAGATTAGATAGGTTCTATTGTTTTGGGCACCATTTACAAATATTTAAATCATGTACTTTATGTCCAGTCGGCTTTTCTGATCATTGTATGATTATAGGGAATGTGTTTATTAATAATTTAAGACCTAAAAGTGCATATTGGCATTTCAATACTGTTTTGTTAAACGATGGTTGTTTTAAAAAAAGGATTTTCTTTTTTTTGGAAGCAGTAGAGACTTATGAAATGTCAGTTTACGTCTGTACAGCAGTGGTGGGATATTGGTAAAATTAAAATTCAGCAGTTTTGTAATCAATATACTTACAATGTCACAAGAGAACTGGTAAGATCCATTGAAGAATTAGAGAATGAAATTGTGGATCTTCAGAGTTTTTGCGAGTCCACAGGAAGTCGAGGCCATTTTCAGGCTCTCAAAATGAAAAAATCTGCTTTGGCTGATCTGCTTGGGCTCAGAGCGCAGGGAGCAGTGGTACGTTCACGTTTTCAAAATATCTCTGAAATGGATGCTCCTTCAAAATTCTTCTTCAGTTTGGAGAAGAAAAATGGACAAAATCGTCTTATTCATTGTATTCGTTCTGAAGATGGAAAAGAGTTGACTGATCCCACTGAACTGCGGAAAAGGGCTGTTGACTTTTTCTCAATGTTATATGCCAATGAGCTTAGAGAAGACTCTGTGATGACAGAAGAGTTTCACAGCGATCTGCCAAAGGTGTCAGATCAAGACAATGCCATTTTGGAGCATGCTCTGACGTTGGAAGAACTGCAGGAGGCGCTGATGAGCATGGAGAATGGCAAAGCTCCAGGAATAGATGGTTTGCCTGTGGAGTTTTAAAAATCGTGTTGGCCTGTGCTGGCTGAAGATCTGCTGGAAGTCCTCAATAGTAGTGTGGCAAGGGGAATGCCCCTTAGCTGTCGCAGAGCTGTGCTCACTCTTCTCCCCAAGAAGGGTGATCTGTATGAAATAAGGAACTGGAGACCTGTCGGTCTGTTGTGTACTGATTACAAAAGTGTTGGCGTCCAGACTGAGAAAAGTGATTGATCAAGTGATACTTGTCGATCAGTCCTACTGCATCCCTGGCAGATCAATCAGAGATAATATAACTTTAATTCGAGACTATTTGGATCTCTCTGATTTATTGGGTTTGAACTTTGGTCTAATTTCCATTGACCAAGAAAAGGCTTTTGATCGAGTGGAGCACCAATATTTATGGAACAGTTTGAAAGCTTTTGGTTTCTCCTCTAGTTTTATTGCCATGATCAAAACACTCTATTGTTACATCGAAAGTGTATTGAAAGTCAATGGTGGTTTAAGTGCACCTTTTAATGTTAAGCGAGGTATTCGTCAAGGTTGTGCAATGTCAGGAATGTTGTATTTGTTGAGTATAGAACCTTTGTTATGTCAAATTAGGAAAAGGTTGCAAGGGGTAAAGTTGAATGAAGTTTCCTTACCCTTTCATCTTTCTGCATAAGCGGATGATATTATAGTGGCTATTACAGAAAAATCAGATGTTTCCACTTTAACTAAAATTATTGAGCGGTTTGCCAAAATTTCTTCATCCAAAGTTAACTGGAGCAAGAGTAAAGCTTTGCTAGTTGGTAAGTGGAAAAAAAAGAACCTAAATTACCTGGTGAATTAAAGTGGTTGAAAAATGGTTTTAAATATTTGGGTGTTTACTTGGGAGATCAAATAGAGGTAAGGAAAAATTGGGAAGGTTTTATCGAACTGATGGAAGGTAGGTTAAAGAAATGGCACTGGCTGTTGCCACGATTGTCTTACAGGGGTCGTACTCTAATTATTAATAATCTTGTTGCTTCAACTTTGTGGCATCGTTTATCTGTTTTGGAGCCCCCACCAGGGCTTTTAGTAAAACTACAGACTATCATTTTAGATTTCTTTTGGGACAGATTACATTGGGTCCCTCAGAGTGTTTTGTATTTACCAAAGGAAGAAGGAGGACAAGGTTTAGTTCATTTAGAGAGTAAAAAAAAGCAGCCTTCAGATTACAGTTTATACAGAGTTTCTTGTATGGTGATCAAAATGTTTTATGGAAACAAGTCACAGAATGTTTTTTTTTTCAAAAGTTGGTAATTTAGGTTTTGGAAAAATGTTGTTTATTGTTGATATTTCAAAATATAATGTAAAGTGTTTGCCATCTTTTTATGTAAGTGTGTTAAAATCTTGGAACCTCATGGAAATGAAGAGAGTTGGAGCGTCCACATCTTTAAACTGGTTACTATTGGAACCTGTCCTCAAGGTCTCAACATGGTGATGATTTCTGAGCTGTTGATGGAAAAAGGGGTGGTCACACTGAAACATTTCCTTGAACTTGTTGGACCTGAAATGGATGATGTTGTTTCATTGGCCCGAAAATTGGAGATTCACTCTGAACTGTAGGCATGATGCTGACAATGTTTAAGCGAATGTTGTCAGAAGAAGACAAAAGACTCATAAAGGAATGGTTTGATGGACGTCTAACACCAGATAAAGCAGATCCTTTCTTTAAATTGTGTTTTAAGGCACAATTGAAAGACTTTGAATGTCCTGGACTTTTTTTAGAGAAAGAAAAAAATGAATGGAAACTTTTTGATTCAGTGAGGGGAAAGGCGATATATACGAAATGTGTTAAGGCTTTGAACAAAGTAAAGCTAAAAGAAAAAAAAGATACTCCTTGGAGAGATTTTTTTAAAGTTGGACTTGAGGTGAAACCTGCATGGGGGTTACTTTATAAACCACCATTGACTAAAAATGGTGGTGATTTACAATGGAGAATCTTGCATGGTATTATTGCAGTTAATGCTTTTGTTTCTATTATTAATCCTGGTGTTTCAGATAAATGTCCCTTTTGTTTAATGAGAGAAACCATTTTTCATTGTTTTGTACAGTGTTTTAGATTAATGAATTAATTTGCTTTTCTAAGAGATATTTGGAAGAGATTTGGAGAAAATTTCACAGAGCAGCTTTTTATTTTGGGGTTTTTATATGACAAAGGAAAGAAGAAAATTGGACGATTGTTACATTTTTTTCTGGGTCAAGCAAAGCTTGCTATTTATTTAAGCAGAACATTTAAAATTAAGAATGGACAGAATATGGATTGTGTAATGCTCTTTAAGAGTATGGTTAGGGCAAGAGTTATGTTAGAATTTAAATATTATCTAAAAATGGATGAACTAAATACTTTTCATAATATTTGGGACTATGAAGGTGTTTTGTTTAATGTAATTAATTCTGAACTTTCATTTATGGATGTGTTAAGAGGGAAGAGGGAAGGAGGAGGCGACACAGGGCAGGGGGAAGTGGGAAGGAGGAGGCGACACAGGGCAGGGGGAAGTGGGAAGGAGGAGGCGACACAGGGAAGGGGGAAGAGGGAAGGAGGAGGCGACACAGGGCAGGGGGAAGTGGGAAGGAGGAGGCGACACAGGGAAGGGGGAAGAGGGAAGGAGGATACGACACAGGGAAGGGGGAAGAGGGAAGGAGGATACGACACAGGGAAGGGGGAAGAGGGAAGGAGGAGGCGACACAGGGAAGGGGGAAGAGGGAAGGAGGAGGCGACACAGGGCAGGGGGAAGAGGGAAGGAGGAGGCGACACAGGGAAGGGGGAAGAGGGAAGGAGGATACGACACAGGGAAGGGGGAAGAGGGAAGGAGGAGGCGACACAGGGAAGGGGGAAGAGGGAAGGAGGAGGCGACACAGGGAAGGGGGAAGAGGGAAGGAGGAGGCGACACAGGGAAGGGGGAAGAGGGAAGGAGGAGGCGACACAGGGCAGGGAGCAGGGCAGGGAGAAGAGGGAAGGAGGAGGCGACACAGGGCAGGGGGAATAGGGAAGGAGGAGGCGACACACGGCAGGGGGAAGAGGGAAGGAGGAGGCGACACAGGGCAGGGGGAAGAGGGAAGGAGGAGGCGACACAGGGCAGGAGGAAGAGGGAAGGAGGAGGCGACACAGGGCAGGGGGAAGAGGGAAGGAGGAGGCGACACAGGGCAGGGGGAAGAGGGAAGGAGGAGGCGACACAGGGCAGGGGGAAGAGGGAAGGAGGAGGCGACACAGGGCAGGGGGAAGAGGGAAGGAGGAGGCGACACAGGGCAGGGGGAAGAGGGAAGGAGGAGGCGACACAGGGCAGGGGGAAGAGGGAAGGAGGAGGCGACACAGGGCAGGGGGAAGAGGGAAGGAGGAGGCGACACAGGGCAGGAGGAAGAGGGAAGGAGGAGGCGACACAGGGCAGGGGGAGGAGGGAAGGAGGAGGCGACACAGGGCAGGGGGAGGAGGGAAGGAGGAGGCGACACAGGGAAGGGGGAAGGAGGAGGCGACACAGGGAAGGGGGAAGAGGGAAGGAGGAGGCGACACAGGGAAGGGGGAAGAGGGAAGGAGGATACGACACAGGGAAGGGGGAAGAGGGAAGGAGGAGGCGAAACAGGGCAGGGAGCAGGGCAGGGAAAAGAGGGAAGGAGGAGGCGACACAGGGCAGGGGGAAGAGGGAAGGAGGAGGCGACACAGGGCAGGGGGAAGAGGGAAGGAGGAGGCGACACAGGGCAGGAGGAAGAGGGAAGGAGGAGGCGACACAGGGCAGGGGGAGGAGGGAAGGAGGAGGCGACACAGGGCAGGGGGAGGAGGGAAGGAGGAGGCGACACAGGGAAGGGGGAAGGAGGAGGCGACACAGGGAAGGGGGAAGAGGGAAGGAGGAGGCGACACAGGGAAGGGGGAAGAGGGAAGGAGGAGGCGACACAGGGCAGGAGGAAGAGGGAAGGAGGAGGCGACACAGGGCAGGGGGAAGAGGGAAGGAGGAGGCGACACAGGGCAGGGAGCAGGGCAGGGAGAAGAGGGAAGGAGGAGGCGACACAGGGCAGGGGGAAGAGGGAAGGAGGAGGCGACACAGGGCAGGGGGAAGAGGGAAGGAGGAGGCGACACAGGGCAGGGGGAAGAGGGAAGGAGGAGGCGACACAGGGCAGGGGGAAGAGGGAAGGAGGAGGCGACACAGGGGCAGGGGGAAGAGGGAAGGAGGAGGCGACACAGGGCAGGGGGAAGAGGGAAGGAGGAGGCGACACAGGGCAGGGGGAAGAGGGAAGGAGGAGGCGACACAGGGCAGGGGGAAGAGGGAAGGAGGAGGCGACACAGGGCAGGGGGAAGAGGGAAGGAGGAGGCGACACAGGGCAGGGGGAAGAGGGAAGGAGGAGGCGACACAGGGCAGGGGGAAGAGGGAAGGAGGAGGCGACACAGGGCAGGGGGAAGAGGGAAGGAGGAGGCGACACAGGGCAGGGGGGAAGAGGGAAGGAGGAGGCGACACAGGGCAGGGGGAAGAGGGAAGGAGGAGGCGACACAGGGCAGGGGGAAGAGGGAAGGAGGAGGCGACACAGGGCAGGGGGAAGAGGGAAGGAGGAGGCGACACAGGGCAGGGGGAAGAGGGAAGGAGGAGGCGACACAGGGGCAGGGGGAAGGAGGGAAGGAGGAGGCGACACAGGGCAGGGGGAAGAGGGAAGGAGGAGGCGACACAGGGCAGGGGGAAGAGGGAAGGAGGATGCGACACAGGGAAGGGGGAAGAGGGAAGGAGGATGCGACACAGGGAAGGGGGAAGAGGGAAGGAGGAGGCGACACAGGGAAGGGGGAGGAGGGAAGGAGGAGGCGACACAGGGCAGGGGGAGGAGGGAAGGAGGAGGCGACACAGGGAAGGGGGAAGAGGGAAGGAGGAGGCGACACAGGGAAGGGGGAAGAGGGAAGGAGGAGGCGACACAGGGAAGGGGGAAGAGGGAAGGAGGAGGCGACACAGGGAAGGGGGAAGAGGGAAGGAGGAGGCGACACAGGGAAGGGGGAAGAGGGAAGGAGGAGGCGACACAGGGCAGGGAGCAGGGCAGGGAGAAGAGGGAAGGAGGAGGCGACACAGGGCAGGGGGAATAGGGAAGGAGGAGGCGACACACGGCAGGGGGAAGAGGGAAGGAGGAGGCGACACAGGGCAGGGGGAAGAGGGAAGGAGGAGGCGACACAGGGCAGGGGGAAGAGGGAAGGAGGAGGCGACACAGGGCAGGGGGAAGAGGGAAGGAGGAGGCGACACAGGGCAGGGGGAAGAGGGAAGGAGGAGGCGACACAGGGCAGGGGGAAGGAGGGAAGGAGGAGGCGACACAGGGCAGGGGGAGGAGGGAAGGAGGAGGCGACACAGGGCAGGGGGAAGAGGGAAGGAGGAGGCGACACAGGGCAGGGGGAAGAGGGAAGGAGGAGGCGACACAGGGCAGGGGAAGAGGGAAGGAGGAGGCGACACAGGGCAGGAGGAAGAGGGAAGGGAGGAGGCGACACAGGGCAGGGGGAGGAGGGAAGGAGGAGGCGACACAGGGCAGGGGGAGGAGGGAAGGAGGAGGCGACACAGGGAAGGGGGAAGGAGGAGGCGACACAGGGAAGGGGGAAGAGGGGAAGGAGGAGGCGACACAGGGAAGGGGGAAGAGGGAAGGAGGAGACGACACAGGGAAGGGGGAAGAGGGAAGGAGGAGGCGACACAGGGCAGGGAGCAGGGCAGGGAGAAGAGGGAAGGAGGAGGCGACACAGGGCAGGGGGAAGAGGGAAGGAGGAGGCGACACAGGGCAGGGGGAAGAGGGAAGGAGGAGGCGACACAGGGCAGGAGGAGGAGGGAAGGAGGAGGCGACACAGGGCAGGGGGAGGAGGGAAGTGAGAGGCGACACAGGCAGGGGGAGGAGGGAAGGAGGAGGCGACACAGGAAGGGGAAGGAGGAGCGACACAGGGAAGGGGAAGAGGGAAGGAGGAGGCGACACAGGGAAGGGGGAAGAGGGAAGGAGGAGGCGACACAGGGCAGGAGGAAGAGGGAAGGAGGAGGCGACACAGGGCAGGGGGAAGAGGGAAGGAGGAGGCGACACAGGGCAGGGAGCAGGGCAGGGAAAGAGGAAGGAGGAGGCGACACAGGGCAGGGGGAAGAGGGAAGGAGGAGGCGACACAGGCAGGGGGAAGAGGGAAGGAGGAGGCGACACAGGCAGGGGGGAAGAGGAAGGAGGAGGCGACACAGGGCAAGGGGGAAGAGGGAAGGAGGAGGCGACACAGGGCAGGGGGAAGAGGGAAGGAGGAGGCGACACAGGCAGGGAAGAGGGAAGGAGGAGGCGACACAGGGCAGGGGGAAGAGGGAAGGAGGAGCGACACAGGGCAGGGGGAAGAGGGAAGGAGGAGGCGACACAGGGCAGGGGGAAGAGGGAAGGAGGAGGCGACACAGGGCAGGGGGAAGAGGGAAGGAGGAGGCGACACAGGGCAGGGGGGAAGAGGGAAGGAGGAGGCGACACAGGGCAGGGGGAAGAGGGAAGGAGGAGGCGACACAGGGCAGGGGGAAGAGGGAAGGAGGAGGCGACACAGGGCAGGGGGAAGAGGGAAGGAGGAGGCGACACAGGGCAGGGGGAAGAGGGAAGGAGGAGGCGACACAGGGCAGGGGGAAGAGGGAAGGAGGAGGCGACACAGGGCAGGGGGAAGAGGGAAGGAGGAGGCGACACAGGGCAGGGGGAAGAGGGAAGGAGGAGGCGACACAGGGCAGGGGGGAGGAGGGAAGGAGGGAGGCGACACAGGGCAGGGGGAGGAGGGAAGGAGGAGGCGACACAGGGCAGGGGGAGGAGGGAAGGAGGAGGCGACACAGGGCAGGGGGAGGAGGGAAGGAGGAGGCGACACAGGGGGGAAGGAGGGACAGAGGAGGCGACACAGGGACAGGGGAAGAGGGAAGGAGGAGGCGACACAGGGAAGGAGGAGGCGACACAGGGCAGGGGGAAGAGGGGAAGGAGGAGGCGACACAGGGCAGGGGGAGGAGGGAAGGAGGAGGCGACCACAGGGAAGGGGGAAGAGGGAAGGAGGAGGCGACACAGGGCAGGGGGAAGAGGGAAGGAGGAGGCGACACAGGGCAGGGGGAAGAGGGAAGGAGGAGGCGACACAGGGGCAGGGAGCAGGGCAGGGAGAAGAGGGAAGGAGGAGGCGACACAGGGCAGGGGGAAGAGGGAAGGAGGAGGCGACACAGGGCAGGGGGAAGAGGGAAGGAGGAGGGCGACACAGGGCAGGGGGAAGAGGGAAGGAGGAGGCGACACAGGGCAGGGGGAAGAGGGAAGGAGGAGGCGACACAGGGCAGGGGGAAGAGGGAAGGAGGAGGCGACACAGGGCAGGGGGAAGAGGGAAGGAGGAGGCGACACAGGGCAGGGGGAAGAGGGAAGGAGGAGGCGACACAGGGCAGGGGGAAGAGGGAAGGAGGAGGCGACACAGGGCAGGGAGGAAGAGGGAAGGAGGAGGCGACACAGGGCAGGGGAAGAGGGGGAAGAGGGAAGGAGGAGGCGACACAGGGGCAGGGGGAAGAGGGAAGGAGGAGGCGACACAGGGCAGGGGGAAGAGGGAAGGAGGAGGCGACACAGGGCAGGGGGAGGAGGGAAGGAGGAGGCGACACAGGGCAGGGGGAAGAGGGAAGGAGGAGGCGACACAGGGGCAGGGGGAAGAGGGAAGGAGGAGGCGACACAGGGCAGGGGGGAAGAGGGAAGGAGGAGGCGACACAGGGCAGGGAGCAGGGCAGGGAGAAGAGGGAAGGAGGAGGCGACACAGGGCAGGGGGAAGAGGGAAGGAGGAGGCGACACAGGGCAGGGGGAAGAGGGAAGGAGGAGGCGACACAGGGCAGGGGGAAGAGGGAAGGAGGAGGCGACACAGGGCAGGGGGAAGAGGGAAGGAGGAGGCGACACAGGGCAGGGAGCAGGGCAGGGAGAAGAGGGAAGGAGGAGGCGACACAGGGCAGGGGGAAGAGGGAAGGAGGAGGCGACACAGGGCAGGGGGAAGAGGGAAGGAGGAGGCGACACAGGGCAGGGGGAAGAGGGAAGGAGGAGGCGACACAGGGCAGGGGGAAGAGGGAAGGAGGAGGCGACACAGGGCAGGGGGAAGAGGGAAGGAGGAGGCGACACAGGGCAGGGGGAAGAGGGAAGGAGGAGGCGACACAGGGCAGGGGGAAGAGGGAAGGAGGAGGCGACACAGGGCAGGGGGAAGAGGGAAGGAGGAGGCGACACAGGGCAGGGGGAAGAGGGAAGGAGGAGGCGACACAGGGCAGGGGGAAGAGGGAAGGAGGAGGCGACACAGGGCAGGGGGAAGAGGGAAGGAGGACGCGACACAGGGCAGGGGGAAGAGGGAAGGAGGAGGCGACACAGGGCAGGGGGAAGAGGGAAGGAGGAGGCGACACAGGGCAGGGGGAGGAGGGAAGGAGGAGGCGACACAGGGAAGGGGGAAGGAGGAGGCGACACAGGGAAGGGGGAAGGAGGAGGCGACACAGGGAAGGGGGAAGAGGGAAGGAGGAGGCGACACAGGGCAGGGGGAAGAGGGAAGGAGGAGGCGACACAGGGCAGGGGGGAAGAGGGAAGGAGGAGGCGACACAGGGCAGGGGGAAGAGGGAAGGAGGAGGCGACACAGGGCAGGGGGAAGAGGGAAGGAGGAGGCGACACAGGGCAGGGGGAGGAGGGAAGGAGGAGGCGACACAGGGCAGGGGGAGGAGGGAAGGAGGAGGCGACACAGGGCAGGGGGAGGAGGGAAGGAGGAGGCGACACAGGGCAGGGGGAGGAGGGAAGGAGGAGGCGACACAGGGAAGGGGGAAGGAGGAGGCGACACAGGGAAGGGGGAAGAGGGAAGGAGGAGGCGACACAGGGAAGGAGGAGGCGACACAGGGCAGGGGGAAGAGGGAAGGAGGAGGCGACACAGGGCAGGGGGAGGAGGGAAGGAGGAGGCGACACAGGGAAGGGGGAAGAGGGAAGGAGGAGGCGACACAGGGCAGGAGGGAAGAGGGAAGGAGGAGGCGACACAGGGCAGGGGGAAGAGGGAAGGAGGAGGCGACACAGGGCAGGGAGCAGGGCAGGGAGAAGAGGGAAGGAGGAGGCGACACAGGGCAGGGGGAAGAGGGAAGGAGGAGGCGACACAGGGCAGGGGGAAGAGGGAAGGAGGAGGCGACACAGGGCAGGGGGGAAGGAGGGAAGGAGGAGGCGACACAGGGCAGGGGGAGGAGGGAAGGAGGAGGCGACACAGGGCAGGGGAGAGGAAGGAGGAGGCGACACAGGGCAGGGGGAGAGAGGAAGGAGGAGGCGACACAGGGCAGGGGGAAGAGGGAAGGAGGAGGCGACACAGGGCAGGAGGAAGAGGGAAGGAGGAGGCGACACAGGGAAGGGAGAAGAGGGAAGGAGGAGGCGACACAGGGCAGGGAGCAGGGCAGGGAGAAGAGGGAAGGAGGAGGCGACACAGGGAAGGGGGAAGAGGGAAGGAGGAGGCGACACAGGGCAGGGGGAAGAGGGAAGGAGGAGGCGACACAGGGCAGGGGGAGGAGGGAAGGAGGAGGCGACACAGGGCAGGGGGAGGAGGGAAGGAGGAGGCGACACAGGGCAGGGGGAGGAGGGAAGGAGGAGGCGACACAGGGCAGGGGGAAGAGGGAAGGAGGAGGCGACACAGGGCAGGGGGAAGAGGGAAGGAGGAGGCGACACAGGGCAGGGAGCAGGGCAGGGAGAAGAGGGAAGGAGGAGGCGACACAGGGCAGGGGGAAGAGGGAAGGAGGAGGCGACACAGGGCAGGGGGAAGAGGGAAGGAGGAGGCGACACAGGGCAGGGGGGAAGAGGGAAGGAGGAGGCGACACAGGGCAGGGAGCAGGGCAGGGAGAAGAGGGAAGGAGGAGGCGACACAGGGCAGGGGGAAGAGGGAAGGAGGAGGCGACACAGGGCAGGGGGAAGAGGGAAGGAGGAGGCGACACAGGGCAGGGGGAAGAGGGAAGGAGGAGGCGACACAGGGCAGGGGGAAGAGGGAAGGAGGAGGCGACACAGGGCAGGGGGAAGAGGGAAGGAGGAGGCGACACAGGGCAGGGGGAAGAGGGAAGGAGGAGGCGACACAGGGCAGGGGGAGGAGGGAAGGAGGAGGCGACACAGGGAAGGGGGAAGGAGGAGGCGACACAGGGAAGGGGGAAGGAGGAGGCGACACAGGGAAGGGGGAAGAGGGAAGGAGGAGGCGACACAGGGCAGGGGGAAGAGGGAAGGAGGAGGCGACACAGGGCAGGGGGAAGAGGGAAGGAGGAGGCGACACAGGGCAGGGGGAGGAGGGAAGGAGGAGGCGACACAGGGCAGGGGGAGGAGGGAAGGAGGAGGCGACACAGGGCAGGGGGAGGAGGGAAGGAGGAGGCGACACAGGGCAGGGGGAAGAGGGAAGGAGGAGGCGACACAGGGCAGGGGGAAGAGGGAAGGAGGAGGCGACACAGGGCAGGGGGAGGAGGGAAGGAGGAGGCGACACAGGGCAGGGGGAGGAGGGAAGGAGGAGGCGACACAGGGCAGGGGGAAGAGGGAAGGAGGAGGCCTCTCTTTCTCTCTCTCTCTCTCTCTCTCTCTCTCTCTCTCTCTCTCTCTCTCTCTCTCTCTCTCTCTCTCTCTCTCTCTCTCTCTCTCTCTCTCTCTCTCCACACACAAACTACATAGAATGTTTTTGCACCAAAGGGTATAGTTTACCTTAGGTATTTGATGGAACTCACACAGTTCTGCAGGCTTGAATACTACCTCTGTTTGGAATTGAATTCTAATAAAGTTTGAGGGAGAACATGCTCCTTGAGTGACTTTGTCTTTGACTAATGGGTTAATGATTATGTTGTGTCTTGGGCCACATGTAGAACTAATCAGTGTGTAAATTAAGCTTTCCATTCATATAGTGGCATTTTTTAAAGGTTACTTTATACTTTTATACTTTAAGTAGTTTTTGGAGCACATACTTTTTCACTTTTACTTAAGTAAAGAGGTCAAATTGATACTTCAACTTGTTTTTAAACTGCAGTATCTATACTTCTACTTAAGTAACAAATGTGTGTACTTTTGACACCACTGCCATTGAGAGAGTGGACTCTTAGAAGTACCTGGGTGTTCCCCTGAATAACAAACTGGACTGGACTCACAACACTGAGGCTCTGTATAAGAAAGGTCAGAGAAGACTCTTCTTGCTGAGGAGACTGAGGTCTTTTGGAATGCAGGGGGCGCTCCTAAAGACCTTCTATGACTCTGTTGTGCCATCAGCCATCTTCTATGCTGATGGCACAACAGAGTCATAGAAGAGTCATAGACAGTCATAGTCAGTCTGTTGAAGCAGTGGCTTATCTGTAGCTGAGAGGAAGCAGCTTGATAAGCTGATCAGGAATGCCACCTCAGGGCAGGAGGTGGGAATAATGGATAATGTCTCCCAACCAATGCATGAAGCTGGTGCAGAGCTGGAAATGTCCTTCAGTGACAGACTGCAGCACCCTAAATGCACCAGGGAACGTTATCACAGATCCTTCCTCCGAGCAGCTGGAAGACCACTTACAGATTCTGATTCCATTTTCACCATCAGATTGAGGACCAGCTGTTGCAAAGTAAGGACAGTTTGCTGGTCCTCACAAGCTATTTTGCTAATGGATAGGTTTATGGCTAAGGGGTCAATTGGGTTAGGGTGGGGTATGCACTGGTAAGGGTTAGTTTTAGGGTTAGGGCATAGAAAGGGTTGAAAATGACTGAAAATCAAAGGAAATCGTCTTAGGTATGTTAATTAATATATTGCGGTATATAGAAAAATATTAGCACTATTTTTCCATAGATAAGAATGTATCTGGTCATTCAGTGGAATGAAACATTGCTTTATTAAATTCAAAAGGAAAGTAAGGAATACAATTTTATATAAAATGTATTGCAATATATTTTAATTCTGTGAAAATATAACTTTTTGCCTGAGTTCTCTAACTGACCCTGACCACATGGAATCCAGAGCATTTTAGTCTTTTTTTATGGTTGCTAGGCAACAAGCTAGATTGACATGTGTTCTTTGGGCGTGGACATGTGTTCTTTGTGGGCGTGGACTATGATGTCATCGTCAGTTTTAGAATGTCTGTGGTTATTTTCTGCTCAGACCATTTCAACTGACTTGCTTCAAGGTGCTACGTGTCATTTGAGGCTGCAGTTTCTGGAGGTAACACACCAGTTCTATTTAGCTAACATTTCTTTCAAACAATACAGAATTATTACTGTTGTGTTTGGCAAGTCATCAGAATTGCTGTTTAAACAAACTAAAGTGTTACAAGAAATTTATTTGCAAACAAACTCATTGATTTAAAGATGGAAGGAAAAAGTGAATCAAATCTTGAAGTTGTGGCATTTTATGACCAGTTTAGAGTGGATACTCTTAATATTTTCAATGAATTGACTGAACAGGAGTGGATTTGTTTGCATTCGGGCAGAATTCATTGTGAAACACAAAAGCGGATTTCTGAGATGATAAATAAATATGTTCCCCATGTAATTGAACTGATTTTGAAAAATTTTAATCAGGGGAAAGATGGAAGCCAGCAATTAAGGTATGTAAGCTCAAATGTTCTGGACAAGTATTTGATCTCTGAGGCGTTTACAAGAGTAATGAATTATCTCTCAACACGATCAGACTTAAGTGAAAGGCTGGAAGGAAATGACTTCAAACAAAGAATTAGGCAGTTTTTGGAACAGTGCCTTGGAGAAGTTGATCCCATAGAGCTGAAGTGTGGGACAAAATTAGCAAAAGAAAATGACATATCAGGACACATCAAAGATGAGTCTGAACAGGAAGGGAAAGATGCAGAAAAGGAAGAGTTTGCTGTACCTAAAAAATCTAAGGGTGCCAGATCCAAGTATCATATCAGTAAGCTTTGCAAAGGTAAATGTTTTGGAGAGGATTCACAGTCTTCATCAGATGTGACAGACGTCTCTGTCACTGAGAAACACTCTACAATACAGAACAATGTTGCTGGCATAGGAACCATGTTGCTGGCAACTTTGGGAAAGCAAAGTTATTCCTCTGAAGACTCAAAACACCAGCAAACAGAAACTGAACCACAGCATCCAAGTGTATTGATTGATCTTGAAGTTCAACGGCTCTACGAAAAATATCAGAGGGAGCTAAATGTTAGTGAGGAAGATGACGATTCTGAAGAGGAAGATATTTATGCAATCTTTGATGAGAAGGAGCTACCAGAAAAGGAAACCTTTCCTGCAGTTGCTGCATGTAAACGCTTTTTCACAAACCTGTTTAAAGGTAAATATTCCTCCAAGGTTTCACCAGCAGTATCAGACGTGATAGACGTCTCTGAGAATAACTCAACAGAAAATGTTGCTGGCATGTCATCTCAGGAAAAGCTGCAGATTTCATCCCTTCAGGACTCAAAAAGACAGCAGGAACCAGGAGAAGATGGCCCTGAAACAAAGAAAGAGCCTCCGAGTACATTCACTGATGATGAAATTAGAATGCTCCACAAAAAATATTCAAAGATTGGTAGCAAACTTAGTGATGTGGAGGGTGAATTTCTATTAACTGCATATAAAAGTGCCAAACTTAAACTAGCTAAATGTGCAAAGTTTAGACCATCGGTATCAGAAGTGACAGAAGTGACAGAAAGTGAGGACAACTCGTCAGAAACGTCTGAGGACATTTGCTCCTCTGAGCACTCGGTTACCCAACAGAAATCATCTGGGGAAAAGGATACACAACTCAAAAGTGCTGTGAAAATCTTTGATGAGAAGGAGCTACCAGAAAAGGAAACCTTTCCTGCAGTTGCTGCATGTAAACGCTTTTTCACAAACCTGTTTAAAGGTAAATATTCCTCGAAGGTTTCACCATCGGTATCAGACGTCTCTGAGAATAACTCAACAGAGCATCCGAGAACATTGACTGTTGATGAAATTAGAATGCTCAACCAAAAATATTACAAGATTGGTACCAAACTTAGTGATGTGGAGTATGAATTTTTAGTAGCTAGATATAAAAGTGCCAAACTCAAACTAGCTAACTGTGCAAAGTTTAGCCCATCGGTATCAGACGTGCCAGAAGTGACAGAAAGTGAGGACAACTCGTCAGAAACGTCTGAGGACATTTGCTCCTCTGAGCACTCGGTTACCCAACAGAAATCAGCCGGGGAAAAGGATACACAACTCAAAAGTGCTGTGAAAATGCTTGTCAGGAATATTGTTTCTAAAAGCATCAGAGAATCAGGAATGATCTGCAGTCAGAAGGTATTTGAATACATAGAGGAACGGTTGTTTTGTAAATTGTGGTCAGAAATTGATTCAGCGCTGTTAGATGTGGACCCAGAAAAGATAGCAAACTGTGACACTGAGATTTTAATAGAGCTTAATCAATTATTTAACCGCCAATGCAGTTTACTGGATTATTTGTATTTAGATAAAGAACCAAGCCTTTATCTAGAAATTGTTGTGTCTTGTGCCAAAAAACACTTGAGGAAGCTTAGTGACTCTACCGAGTGAAGTTATACATAGATTTTTTTTAAATACACACAACAGATATAGATATATTTTTCTTTCCCTCCCTCTTCTGTCCTATTCCCTTTCTATTATTTTATTACTCTGACCATCTGTCCATCCACCCACCCATTACATCCATCATCCATCTAACTGGTTTTCTCCAGGTACTCTGGTTTTCCTATAAAAAAAAAAACATTAATCTAATTGGGTATTCTAAATATTCATCCTCAATGGGACGGTAACTTTAAAAGCAACAAGAACCGTTCTTTTTATACCTGCTAATGGAAACCTATGTGTTTGCACCTTGAAGCTTTCTCTCTCTGGTTCTTTTTCCTGAAAAGAGATCACTCTGGACACACTCCCTTTCTATCATTTTATCCATCCATCCATCCATCCATCCATCCATCCATCCATCCATCCATCCATCCATCCATCCATCCATCCATCCATCCATCCATCCATCCATCCATCCATCCATCCATCCATCCATCCTCTTCTGTTTCCGGTGATTGTAGGTGGTGGAATTTGACGGATGCTGGGAACTTCCGTTGCTATCAGGCCTATCTAATGTTGTGTGATGTTATGTCTCATGTTATTCATTAATGGCAGTAAAACTTTTCAAACATTAAGTATGACTAGTCTTTTTTTAGCTATGGATGTCAGACATTATTATGGATGGCAATGTTTATTTTGCTACTAAATATATGCAAGCAAGAGTAAATCCCAACAAATACACTGTACACTAGTGTGTAATCTACAGAACACTCAGTCATGCTGTGTAGGCCTAGTGTACATTTTCTGGCTATTTTTACTCTTTCATTTCTGATATCCCTCAATATACAAGATCAGAATTTTTTTATTAAATGAGCCCATTTAATTTGCAGTTTCTTCTTTCTTTGAACTATATGCATTGCCATGGTTGTCTGAATATTTTAGTGTTTGTTTTAAAAATGTAAGGAATAGAAAGTACAGGTACTTGTGTGAAAATGTAATGAGTAGAAGTCAGAAGTAGGAAGAACAATAAGTAATGGAGTGGTGTATAGTTACGTGAAAAGTGTACTTAAGTACAGTAATGAAGTATTGGTACTTCGTTACTTGACATCACTGATTACTTCCACAAATATGGAGGACCAGCTGTACTATATCTAAAAATATATACATAAATAAATAGGCATACAATTAATTGCCCCCAAAAATACAACAAACAAATAAATGTATGTAGGTCTATATATCTCTCTCTATATATAAATACTTATTCTTTTAAGTATTTATTTATTTGCCTGTTATAATATTTTTGTATTTTTGTTCTTTGTGGGCGTGGACATGTGTTCTTTGGGCGTGGACATGTGTTCTTTGTGGGCGTGGACTATGATGTCATCGTCAGTTTTAGAATGTCTGTGGTTATTTTCTGCTCAGACCATTTCAACTGACTTGCTTCAAGGTGCTACGTGTCATTTGAGGCTGCAGTTTCTGGAGGTAACACACCAGTTCTATTTAGCTAACATTTCTTTCAAACAATACAGAATTATTACTGTTGTGTTTGGCAAGTCATCAGAATTGCTATTTAAACAAACTAAAGTGTTACAAGAAATTTATTTGCAAACAAACTCATTGATTTAAAGATGGAAGGAAAAAGTGAATCAAATCTTGAAGTTGTGGCATTTTATGACCAGTTTAGAGTGGATACTCTTAATATTTTCAATGAATTGACTGAACAGGAGTGGATTTGTTTGCATTCGGGCAGAATTCATTGTGAAACACAAAAGCGGATTTCTGAGATGATAAATAAATATGTTCCCCATGTAATTGAACTGATTTTGAAAAATTTTAATCAGGGGAAAGATGGAAGCCAGCAATTAAGGTATGTAAGCTCAAATGTTCTGGACAAGTATTTGATCTCTGAGGCGTTTACAAGAGTAATGAATTATCTCTCAACACGATCAGACTTAAGTGAAAGGCTGGAAGGAAATGACTTCAAACAAAGAATTAGGCAGTTTTTGGAACAGTGCCTTGGAGAAGTTGATCCCATAGAGCTGAAGTGTGGGACAAAATTAGCAAAAGAAAATGACATATCAGGACACATCAAAGATGAGTCTGAACAGGAAGGGAAAGATGCAGAAAAGGAAGAGTTTGCTGTACCTAAAAAATCTAAGGGTGCCAGATCCAAGTATTATATCAGTAAGCTTTGCAAAGGTAAATGTTTTGGAGAGGATTCACAGTCTTCATCAGATGTGACAGACGTCTCTGTCACTGAGAAACACTCTACAATACAGAACAATGTTGCTGGCATAGGAACCATGTTGCTGGCAACTTTGGGAAAGCAAAGTTATTCCTCTGAAGACTCAAAACACCAGCAAACAGAAACTGAACCACAGCATCCAAGTGTATTGATTGATCTTGAAGTTCAACGGCTCTACGAAAAATATCAGAGGGAGCTAAATGTTAGTGAGGAAGATGACGATTCTGAAGAGGAAGATATTTATGCAATCTTTGATGAGAAGGAGCTACCAGAAAAGGAAACCTTTCCTGCAGTTGCTGCATGTAAACGCTTTTTCACAAACCTGTTTAAAGGTAAATATTCCTCCAAGGTTTCACCAGCAGTATCAGACGTGATAGACGTCTCTGAGAATAACTCAACAGAAAATGTTGCTGGCATGTCATCTCAGGAAAAGCTGCAGATTTCATCCCTTCAGGAATCAAAAAGACAGCAGGAACCAGGAGAAGATGGCCCTGAAACAAAGAAAGAGCATCCAAGTGTATTGATTGATCTTGAAGTTCAACGGCTCTACGAACAATATCAGAGCGAGCTAAATGTTAGTGAGGAAGATGACGATTCTGAAGAGGAAGATATTTATGCAATCTTTGATGAGAAGGAGCTACCAGAAAAGGAAACCTTTCCTGCAGTTGCTGCATGTAAACTCTTTTTCAGTAACCTGTTTAAAGGTAAATATTCCTCCAAGGTTTCACCAGCAGTATCTGACGTGATAGACGTCTCTGAGAATAACTCAACAGAAAATGTTGCTGGCATGTCATCTCAGGTAAAGCTGCAGATTTCATCCCTTCAGGACTCAAAAAGACAGCAGGAACCAGGAGAAGATGGCCCTGAAACAAAGAAAGAGCCTCCGAGTACATTCACTGATGATGAAATTAGAATGCTCCACAAAAAATATTCAAAGATTGGTAGCAAACTTAGTGATGTGGAGGGTGAATTTCTATTAACTGCATATAAAAGTGCCAAACTTAAACTAGCTAAATGTGCAAAGTTTAGACCATCGGTATCAGAAGTGACAGAAGTGACAGAAAGTGAGGACAACTCGTCAGAAACGTCTGAGGACATTTGCTCCTCTGAGCACTCGGTTACCCAACAGAAATCATCTGGGGAAAAGGATACACAACTCAAAAGTGCTGTGAAAATCTTTGATGAGAAGGAGCTACCAGAAAAGGAAACCTTTCCTGCAGTTGCTGCATGTAAACGCTTTTTCACAAACCTGTTTAAAGGTAAATATTCCTCGAAGGTTTCACCATCGGTATCAGACGTCTCTGAGAATAACTCAACAGAGCATCCGAGAACATTGACTGTTGATGAAATTAGAATGCTCAACCAAAAATATTACAAGATTGGTACCAAACTTAGTGATGTGGAGTATGAATTTTTAGTAGCTAGATATAAAAGTGCCAAACTCAAACTAGCTAACTGTGCAAAGTTTAGCCCATCGGTATCAGACGTGCCAGAAGTGACAGAAAGTGAGGACAACTCGTCAGAAACGTCTGAGGACATTTGCTCCTCTGAGCACTCGGTTACCCAACAGAAATCAGCCGGGGAAAAGGATACACAACTCAAAAGTGCTGTGAAAATGCTTGTCAGGAATATTGTTTCTAAAAGCATCAGAGAATCAGAAATGATCTGCAGTCAGAAGGTATTTGAATACATAGAGGAACGGTTGTTTTGTAAATTGTGGTCAGAAATTGATTCAGCGCTGTTAGATGTGGACCCAGAAAAGATAGCAAACTGTGACACTGAGATTTTAATAGAGCTTAATCAATTATTTAACCGCCAATGCAGTTTACTGGATTATTTGTATTTAGATAAAGAACCAAGCCTTTATCTAGAAATTGTTGTGTCTTGTGCCAAAAAACACTTGAGGAAGCTTAGTGACTCTACCGAGTGAAGTTATACATAGATTTTTTTTAAATACACACAACAGATATAGATATATTTTTCTTTCCCTCCCTCTTCTGTCCTATTCCCTTTCTATTATTTTATTACTCTGACCATCTGTCCATCCACCCACCCATTACATCCATCATCCATCTAACTGGTTTTCTCCAGGTACTCTGGTTTTCCTATAAAAAAAAAACATTAATCTAATTGGGTATTCTAAATATTCATCCTCAATGGGACGGTAACTTTAAAAGCAACAAGAACCTTTCTTTTTATACCTGCTAATGGAAACCTATGTGTTTGCACCTTGAAGCTTTCTCTCTGGTTCTTTTTCCTGAAAAGAGATCACTCTGGACACACTCCCTTTCTATCATTTTATCCATCCATCCATCCATCCATCCATCCATCCATCCATCCATCCATCCATCCATCCATCCATCCATCCATCCATCCATCCATCCATCCATCCATCCATCCATCCATCCATCCATCCTTTTCTGTTTCCGGTGATTGTAGGTGGTGGAATTTGACGGATGCTGGGAACTTCCGTTGCTATCAGGCCTATCTAATGTTGTGTGATGTTATGTCTCATGTTATTCATTAATGGCAGTAAAACTTTTCAAACATTAAGTATGACTAGTCTTTTTTTAGCAATGGATGTCAGACATTATTATGGATGGCAATTTTTATTTTGCTACTAAATATATGCAAGCAAGAGTAAATCCCAACAAATACACTGTACACTAGTGTGTAATCTACAGAACACTCAGTCATGCTGTGTAGGCCTAGTGTACATTTTCTGGCTATTTTTACTCTTTCATTTCTGATATCCCTCAATATACAAGATCAGAATTTTTTATTAAATGAGCCCCTTTAATTTGCAGTTTCTTATTTCTTTGAACTATATGCATTGCCATGGTTGTCTGAATATTTTAGTGTTTGTTTTAAAAATGTAAGGAATAGAAAGTACAGGTACTTGTGTGAAAATGTAATGAGTAGAAGTCAGAAGAAGGAAGAAAAATAAGTAATGGAGTAGTGTATAGTTACCTGAAAAGTGTACTTAAGTTCAATAACAATGTACAGTATTTGTACTTCATTACTTGACACCGCTGATTACCGCCACAAATATGAAGGACCAGCTCTACCATATTTAAAAATACATACATAAATAAATAAGCATACAATTAATTGCCCCCAAAAGTACAAAAAAAACAAATAAATGTAGGTAGGCCCATATATCTCTCTATATATGCATACGTATATATACATACGTATATATATCTATATAGATATATATATATATTAGGGATGGAACGGTTTATGAAAACCGTCCGAACCGTTCGGTTCGACTTTCTCCTAAACTAGTGTATAGGATTTCCTAAAAGCGCGCGCCTGCGAGTTCACGACGCTACGGAAACCGCGGCAGACCAAACCAGACGAAAGTGAATGAATCGTATTCATTGATTATTTCAATAATCGTCAACTAGTTTAGTGAGTGATTCATCATTAACTGTAGAATAGAGACTCTAAAACATAATATAAATGTAAAATATGCCTTTCTCCGACAGAGCAACCCACTTAGATCAGTAATTATACCAAAATTTTTAAATACAACATATATATATAATATATAAGATTAAAAAAAAATTTTTGTCTGTCAATATTTTCCATCCAGAACTCATCAAGAGGAAATATTTTAGTATCACCTGGTTTATTTAGACATCACCTGAAGCACTGAAGGGCAGCTGCTTCACCTACAAGCTGCCCTGCATCATTATTACTGGATATCTGTGTTTCCTATAATCATATAATGTATAAGTGCATTTTTAATAGTAAAGGATTTAATGTAACGCAACCTTTTATCATTGTCCTATATTGCTTACTGTCTGACTGTTTAAATAGCTCCTTATGTCTATTTTCTTTTTCAGTGGCATCATCTACAAACACAACACTAAGAATGAGCCTAAGTGTATTCAAATATAAAATCACTTTTAACAATTATAAAAGACAATATAACACTATCTTATCTGTAATTTAATAATATCAAAAATAAACAGCCATATTCAAGCATGTTTACCAGACATTAATGTTTATACTAATTTACTTATAGACTGTGTGGAAATCTATGTAAGATAAAATCAATGTTAATATTCTTCCTCTGTTTGTTCTTGTCTTTATCCTATTTCTAGAAGTATAAATAGTCAATTAAATTATTATTATTATATGGAACCCTAATTATGCTTTTTAAACGATAAACAGCAGATGTTTAGGCACCATTTCTTGTTGTTATAGGCTACTCTATAAAATAAATAACACCTGCTAATAATTATACCTGAACTTCCTCAAAGAGTCATCAAAAAATGAAAACAGTAACAGCAACTAAATATCGGTAAAAAGGAAACCCTCACATTTTCTTTTTTAGGTGGCTGTGGCTAAGAATCAGAAATGTTGATGGCTTACAGCCTTTATTTGCCCATTTTTCCAGCAGTCTTCAGAAATCCTGGCTGACTCAGAATATTCCGTTTTATAAAAGAAAAAAAAAAGGGCTTTGTTTTTTAGTGTACATGATATTAATTTTTTTTTTTATTGGGACTAGTTTTGTAGCCTAATATCTATTGTAGTAACCGCAGCATTCTAGTGTTCATACATTTTCAATGTTGTGCCCCAAGCACACGCGGACTAGAAAACAGCCAATCAGAGGGACAGAAGGTGGAACCTAAGGCAGAACAACCAATGAGGGTGGAGTTAAACAGCGCAGCACAGTTCCATGCGCTGCTACATGAAAGGGACAGGAGAGACCAAGCAGAGGAGCTGCGAGAGGAAAAGAAGCCACTGCTGCAATAACTACTGCTGTAAATTATAAACATGTTGCTCACATCCAATTATTGGTAGGGACAATTAGGTCGGTTCAAAATTTTGGTAGGGACATGTCCCTATGGTCCCTATGCAAACCTACGCCCATGATTTTGGGATCCTACTGCTTCATCTGATCCTTCACTTGACCCTTCGTCTGACCCTTTGTCCTGTGAGCAGGGAGCTTCCCCCTTTGCTGTTGGTTCAGGACGTTGGTGTTTGCTTTCTTATTCTCCTCTTCTGCCTTTCTTGCCCTTTCTACAGTTTCTAAAAGCAGTTCTTCGGCTTTCAGACGCAGTTCTGTTTCTAATTGTGACAGTCTCTGATACAGTAATGCTAGTTGACCAAACACATGTTTGCGATCAGCATTTCTTTTCCTGGCTTCCTAGTTAACTCCATAAGTCTCTGAATCTCTCTCTCACAAGCCTCTAGATCGAGACTATTAAGGGCTCTGTGTTTGTCTTCTGACAACAAAATCACTGAGCTTATTAGGTTCTGGGCTTCCATTTAGATGGAAGCCGCAGAAGCTCCCACTGCTATCTGATCCTGATCTCTATCCATTCTATTCACTAGGGGGGAACAAAGCAGGAAATGTTGCATACCGGCGTTAACCCTGTTAGCACTACACGTACTAAACAAACACACTCTGTTTACTGTAGGTCGGTTACCTATACGGCAGGTGTATAAACGTGTGGATAAAATGACGCGCAGGTTGCTTTCTACGTGTGACTTCCTCTTTAATTTGACAGGTTGCCAATGGCATTTAAATCTGTAGGTTTCTAATGTTTTGAATCACTCACTTTTCAGTAAGTAAAGTTGCCTGTGTGTAATGACGTGCATATATATATGTGTACCTGCAGTGTTAAGTTTACCACTCTCCAATTTTTAAAACACTGTCCACAGCACAAAAAGCAACAGTGAAGCAGCATAAAAGAAAACAAGTCACCCTTTTACACCAATCAGCTGCAATTTCGTAAAGCAACCACCAGGGGGAGGCAGGGTGCCTTCACCTGGGAAATTCAAACTGTGGTTGCAGTGACATGTCTACGCCAGCAGATGGCGCCAAAGAGCACTACACAATTTGGATCTCAGAACACTGGGATCAGCTGAGTAGTTGTAATTACACAACCTACCACTAGAGGGAGACAAAAAAATCTTGTTCAGTGGATCTCTGTCATTGTGACCTACGCTGACCCAGTTTGATGCGACTTGTGAAACTATGTAATGGAAAAATCCACAATCTGATCTCAGAGCTTTCAGAATAGTAGCAACCAAAAATACGCAGCTTAAGTCCAAAATCACCAATTCTCTAATGGATTATATGTCTGAGATTTAATTAAATGGCAGTTAAATCAATAAAACCCGCTAGACTCAGTAGCTGCAACACCACAAACACAACTGGTTTATTTTCAGAGTAGCATTTTTAGCTATTTTAACCCAAAGCAGTCTGGATGTTTTATTTGTTATTCATACAGTGAATGTTTCAGACTCAGGCCCACCCAGGGTCACGTCAATATATTGTACAAAATGATATCCTGCAGATAATGAATAATGATTAACTAGTTGTAGTTAATTGTTTAGCTTTTTTCAAAATCTGAGGTGTGTTGTGGGAAAAAAGTATTAAGCTATTCATCCCAGTTAAATAAAAGGAGATCGAT